>NC_041009.1:36245621-36547984 GCF_004193775.1 Glycine soja
AAAATGTTTGGATGTTGACTCAACATAATGCCACACAATACAGTTGGGAAGGCAATGGGTAATTTGACAGCAAAGGATTCTGAATGCTTAACAGTTTGATCAAATATATAGTTTCCAAAATTAAATTTGGACTTGGTTCCAACAGCATACAGAAATTTACCCAAACCTGTGGCAACAGTGGAAGTATGATTGGTGGGTACCCAGTTTGCAGCTCCAATCCTGTGTAGGATTGCATATTTCACACTTAGCTTCCCTGCAGACAGCTTCCCTTTCTTTGGCCAATGCTGGACTTGTTTGGCAGTGATTTCCTTGGCAATTTGGTGCTCAGAGACAGTAATATCCACCACTCCATCTGTTGGTCTGCCCAGGTATTTGTTGATTACAGCAGGGGAGAATCTAACACACTTTCCTCTGACAAATACCTTTTGATACTCATCACTCTTTCTGTTTGTTATGTCAGAGGGAATGTTGACAATGAATTCCCTGACTAGACTTTCATAGCAATCTCCCAACTTGGTGACTGTCTTCAGTAGTCCAGCAGTCTTGATGATGTCCATGATCTCCTTGCAATCCAAGGCAGCTCTTCCCAGTTCTCTTTCCAAGGCAAGTCTGCGTTGATACACGAATTTCCACCTTTCTGCATTGCCAATGGAGTGGAATGAGATGTTGTCCAATGGTGCATCAGGGACATTTTCAGGCACCTTTTTCCCAGATTTCTTGGCCCTCTTTGATGTCGAGACATCTAGTTCGACATCATCATCAGAATCAGATGAGGAAATTTCTTTCCTCTTCTTGGAAGGAATTGCGACTTTGCTTCGTCTGGATGAGGTAGGAGTGATTGGAGTGCTCTTCTTCTGTGCCATAGTCTTGATTCGTCCTGACCTCTTAATGGGGGTTTTTCCTTTTCGGCTTTGTAATCGTTCTGCAATGCCAGGTGCCAATTTGTTGGCAATGGGTTCCTCATCAGATTCTACCTCTTCTAGGTCAATGAGGTCACCTGGAGCAGGTTCTGGTGCCCGTGGTGCAGGAGTCTCCTCTGCGGCTTGATCATCTTCCTCTGTTGATCTCTCTTTGCTGGAGGAAGAGAGGATTTCGGCATTTGGGGCGGAAGATGTTGGAACATCTTTCTCAACATCAGGCACAGAAGCATTTGGGGTGGAAGATGTTGGAACATCTTCATCAGCATCAGGAACAGAGGCATTTTTCAGAATGTTACTCACGATACTGCGGATCTTCTTATCCATCTCTGTGTCTACTTCCCTAGGACTTGTTGCAAGGCTAGGGTTTTCAGAAATCTTCACACCCTGTTGTCGTTTGGGAACCAGTTTTTCAGGAACAGGGGCTGAACCAGGAATCATTTGTATGGGTTGGATATGGAATTCAGGTTGTTCCTGGATTGATGGCGCTTTGGTGGATGATAGGGATGATGGTACAGAGGGTGAACCAGGAGCTGAAGTTTCTTTTGGTGAGGTAGCCATGGAAAAGCAGAGCGTTTGGAATGGTTTTGCAAATTTCTGAGAGCTGTTGGGGAATGCTGAAAACGAGATTACCACGAAAATATAAGTTTGAATGAGGAATGTAGAGGGACGTGTGAAGCAACGGTCGAATTTGCTTTGGTTTAGTAGTGAACGTGCTATTAATGTTAAGTGAGACGTTTGGGCACGTTCAGATAGCAGTAGCTGCTATAATTCCTCTAGCAGACAAATGCCCAGCTTGCCCCTCAGTTTTTCAAACTGATTTGCATCCAATGCCTTTGTGAAAATATCTGCTATTTGTTCCTCAGTGTCAACATGCTCCAGTGTGATAACTTTATCATCAACAAGCTCTCTGATATAGTGATGTCTAATGTCAATGTGCTTGGTTCTGCTGTGTTGCACAGGATTTTTAGAAATATTAATAGCACTCAAGTTGTCACAGTATAATGTCATGACATCTTGTTCGACATTGTACTCCTTCAGCATCTGCTTCATCCAAACTAGTTGTGAACAACTGCTTCCTGCTGCAATATACTCTGCTTCTGCAGTAGATAGGGACACACAGTTCTGCTTCTTGCTGAACCATGAAATAAGATTGTTGCCCAGATAGAAGCATCCACCAGAAGTGTTTTTTCTGTCATCTGCACTTCCAGCCCAATCAGCATCACAATACCCAACCAGCATTGAATCTGAACAATGACAGTACATAATCCCATAGTCACTGGTGCCATTTACATATTTCAGAATTCTCTTTACTTGAGTCAAGTGACTTATCTTAGGATTGGCTTGATATCTTGCACAAACACCTACTGCATAGGTGATGTCGGGTCTGCTAGCTGTTAAATATAGTAAGCTCCCAATCATGCTTCTGTACAGACTTTGATCAACACTGGTGCCAGCTTCATCTTTTGACAGCTTCAAGTGAGTAGGTGCAGGTGTTCTTTTATGGCTGGCATTCTCCATCCCAAACTTCTTGACAATGTTCTTTGCATACTTGCTTTGTGAGAGGAATATGGAGTCTTCCATCTGCTTCACTTGAAGTCCCAGAAAATAAGTCAGCTCTCCAACAAGACTCATCTCAAATTCAGATTGCATCTGTTGAACAAAATGTCGAAGCATCTCATTCGACATCCCTCCAACCACAATGTCATCAACATATATCTGTGCTATCATCAGGTTTTCAGCATCTTGTTTGACAAAGAGAGTCTTGTCAATTCCTCCCTTCCTATACCCTTGCTGAGTAAGGAACTCTGTTAGCCTTTCATACCAAGCCCTTGGAGCTTGCTTCAATCCATAGAGAGCCTTCTTGAGCCTGTATACATGATCTGGATGAGTTGGATCTACAAATCCCTTTGGCTGCTCCACGTAGGCTTCTTCATTCAGATATCCATTCAGAAACGCGCTCTTCACATCCATTTGGTACAGCTTGAATTTGAGGATGCAAGCTACACCAAGTAACAATCTGATGGACTCAAGTCTAGCAACCGGGGCGAATGTTTCATCAAAGTCTACACCTTCAATCTGAGTGTAGCCTTGAGCAACAAGTCTGGCCTTGTTTCTGGTTATAACACCTTCTTCATTGGTTTTGTTCTTGAAGATCCACTTGGTGCCAATCACATTAGTTCCCTCGGGTCTCGGAACTAGCTCCCAGACTTCATTCCTTTTGAATTGCTCCAATTCTTCTTGCATAGCATTGATCCAGAACTCATCAGTCAGTGCCTCTTTCACATTCTTGGGCTCAATTTTGGAGACAAAACATGAGTTGGAGACAATCTCAATCTCCCTTGATCTTGTAGTGACTCCTCTGTTTGGATCTCCTATAATCAGCTCCTTGGGGTGCATCTTCTGGATTCTAATGGAAGGTCTCTTGTCAGGTTGGTTGATGTTTGATTCATCTGTAGCAGAATCAGAGTTTTCTGCATTTTCTGCACTTTTAGCTGTATCTGCTACATTGTCTCCCGATGTTCTGACATCTTCTTCGACATCCTTCTTTCTTGCTGGAGTTAGATCATCAACAACCACATTGATGGATTCCATCACAGTTCTGGTTCTGGAATTGAATACTCTATATGCTCTGCTGTTTGTAGAGTATCCCAGGAATATTCCTGCATCACTCTTGGGATCCATCTTTCTCCTTTGCTCTCTATCTGCCAAAATGTAACATGGACTTCCAAAGATGTGGAAGTGCTTGACAGTTGGCTTCCTCCCTTTCCAGATTTCATACAGTGTGGTTGGAGTCCCTCTTCTCAGTGTGACTCTGTTGTGGATGTAGCATGCTGTGTTCATGGCTTCAGCCCAGAGATTATAGGGAAGTTCTTTGGCATGGAGCATGACCCTAGCAGCTTCTTGCAAAGTCCTGTTTTTCCTTTCAACTATGCCATTTTGTTGTGGTGTAATGGCTGTAGAGAACTCATGAGTGATGCCTTCAGATGTGCAGAATTCAGTGAACCTGCTGTTTTCAAACTCTCTGCCATGGTCACTCCTGATTCTCTTGATGACACAGTCTTTTTCTCTTTGAAGTCTTAGACTCAACTCCTTGAATACTTCAAAGGTGTCTGATTTTTCTCTGATAAAGTTGACCCAGGTAAATCTGGAGAAATCATCCACAACAACATAGGCATACCTCTTTCCTCCAAGGCTTTCAACTTGCATAGGCCCCATCAAGTCCATGTGAAGTAGTTCCAGCACCCTGGAAGTGGTCTGATGTTGAAGCTTCTGGTGGGACATCTTGACTTGCTTTCCAATCTGACATTCACCACAGATTCTTCCTTCTTCTATTTTCAGATTGGGAATGCCTCTAACAGCACCTTTGTCAATGATTTTCTTCATGCCTCTTAAGTGCAGATGTCCAAATCTTTGATGCCATATTCTGACTTCATCTTCTTTGGAGAATAGACATGTGGATGAGTAACTGGTTTCTTGAGGTGTCCATAGGTAACAGTTGTCCTTTGATCTGCTGCCCTTCATTAGAACTTCACTCTTCTCATTTGTCACCAAGCATTCTGACTTTGTGAAGTTTACATTGAATCCTTCATCACACAGCTGACTGATGCTGATCAAGTTTGCAGTCAGTCCCTTCACCAGCAGTACTTTGTCCAGACTAGGAAGTCCATCATGGACTAGCTTTCCCATTCCAGTGATCTTTCCTTTAGAACCATCTCCAAATGTCACATAGCTAGTGGAGCAAGGTTCAATGTTCACCAGGAATTCTTTGACTCCTGTCATGTGTCTGGAACAACCGCTATCTAGGTACCAATCTTCCTTAGCTGATGCTCTAAGTGAAGTATGAACAACAAGACTAACAGTCTTGTGTTTTGGAACCCACATCATCTTCCTTCCGCTGTTGCTGCTTTGAGTTCCATGATGTGGATGGCCATGTAGATGATAGCAAAAGGGCTTTATGTGACCATACTTGCCACAGTAGTGACACCTCCACTTCTTTCTTTTACTTCTTTTACTCTTTTTCTGCTGCGTTCCATGATGTCGAGACCGATGTTGTGACATCATGGCTCCAGTGCTGTTTTTGGCAGGAACAAATCCTGTCATGGTTATTCTGCCAGCAGATTTATGATTAAACCCAAGTCCTCTCTGGTTTCCAACATTCTTCCCAAGCTGTAGCACCTCATCAAGCATATCTGAGCTTTTATTCAGCATCTTTATTGATTTGGTCATGTTTTCCAGTTTAGAGTTCAGAAAACCGACTTCTCCTTTAAGCTCAGAGATCTCCTCTTCATGTGCCTCCTTCTCAGCCTCCAGATTTGCAATGACCTTCTTTAGTTGTGCTTCTTGCTGAAGAATCTTCTCACTTTTGATGCATAGTTCTCTATAGGATATAGCAAGCTCATCAAAAGTGATTTCACTATCTGTATCACTTGAATCTTCAGCAGATTCAAATCTCCCAGTGAGTGCATTCACATCTCTGTCAGAATCACTTTCTTGTTCACTCTCTGTATCATCAGACCGACATACAGAAAGTCCTTTCCTCTGCTTCTTGAGATGAGTGGGACATTCAGCTATGATGTGTCCATAGCCTTTACACCCATGGCATTGAATTCCTTTGCTGTGACTGGGCTTTTCATCTGATCTTTTCTGGTCTTTACTACCTTTCCTGATGTCGAAAGGGATGTTCTGGACATGTGGTTTCTGCCTCCTGTCCATTCTGTTCAGCACTTTGTTGAACTGCTTTCCAAGGAGCACAACTGCATTAGCCAGTCCTTCATCAGTATCCAGGTCATACTCATCTTCTTCTCCTTCATCATTGGACACGAACGCCAAGTTCTTGCTCTTCTTTTCAGCCCTATCCGAGAGTCCTAGCTCAAAGGTTTGAAGGGAACCAATGAGTTCATCTACTCTCATGTTGCAAATGTCTTGGGCCTCCTCTATTGCAGTGACTTTCATGTCAAATCTCTTAGGCAAGGATCTGAGGATCTTTCTCACCAGCTTTTCGTCTGTCATCCTTTCTCCCAAGGCAGTGCAAGCATTGGCAATTTCAAGAATGTTCATGTGGAAGTCATGAATACATTCTTCCTCCTTCATCTTCAGATTTTCGAATTTAGTGGCCAATAGTTGCAATCTGGACATCTTCACTTTGGAGGTTCCTTCATGAGTGGTTTTCAGGATCTCCCATGCATCCTTGGCCACTGTGCATGTGTTGATCAGTCTGAAGATATTCTTGTCAACTCCATTGAATAGAGCATTCAAAGCTTTGGAGTTTCCAAGTGCCAATTCGTCTTCTTCTTTAGTCCAGTCTTCTTCTGGCTTCAATTCATCAGTGGGCTTTCCTTCTGTGTCCAGCATCTTGGGATGTTCCCAGCCTTTGATGACAGCTTTCCAGGTTCTGCTATCCAGTGATTTGAGGAAGGCCACCATCTTTGCTTTCCAGTATTCATAGTTGGTTCCATCCAGAATAGGTGGTCTGTTCACTGGTCCTCCTTCTTTCTCCTTGTTCATCAGAATTTATCTCCCTAGATCTCACTCAGTGATTTCGAGTGCCCGCTCTGATACCAATTGAAATTCTGATACTGGGGACAGATTTCGTACAGGATGTCACAACATCGCGCTTCAGAACATGCAGATTATCTCTGAGTGTATGAACAGATTAAACAAGTAAATAACACAAGAGAATTGTTAACCCAGTTCGGTGCAACCTCACCTACATCTGGGGGCTACCAAGCCAGGGAGGAAATCCACTAAAATAGTGTTAGTTCAAGGTCTAACAGCCACTGTTTACAACCTTCTCACCTAACCACTACCCGTGCAATCTCTACCTAAGAGCCACTCTTAGATATGAGAACCCCGCTCACTCCCTCACACTCACACTCCCGTGTTTACAAATAAATCAAAGACACACCAGAGATTGCTCTCTGAACAAAAGAGATCAACTCTACACACTAGAGATCAACTCTACACACAAGAGATCAACTCTACACACAAGAGATCAACTCTACACACTCAGGTCCAACACTTGATGTTAGGGTACCATCAAGGTGGCTCACAAAACACTCAAGTCCCAAAACTCACAAAATAACTCTTCAATCCCGGACTTGGTACAAAACTCGTGCAGCCTCCATGGTTATATAGCAGTGTGCTTATCTGGGCTGCAACATCTTGTGCTGGATGAGATCTATCATTCTTCCTGAAAATCTGCACTTAAAGATCTAAAAGATACAGTTTGATCTTTTAGCTTTTATCTTTAATCTTCAATCCCTGAACGAACTCTTCTAGTTTGTAATTCGAACTTTAATTATCTTTTAATTCGTTCCAAAAGATAGATCATCTAATCTCTTGCTAACTGCACAATAATCTGTTAAAGATATAACAGATTTATATGTCCAGTATTTTCGGGCAAGATGTCCTGGACATCGTATCCGACATCGCGGATCCTGCAACTTCAATGCTTTCAGCAACTCCAGTATTTTCGGGCAGGATGTCCTAGACATTGTATCCGACATCGTGGATCCTGCAACTTCAATGCTTTCAGCAACTCCAGTATTTTCGGGCAGGATGTCCTGGACATTGTATCCGACATCGTGAATCCTGCAGCTTCAATTCTTCATTTGACACTTTATCTTGCCTTGTGCATTGTGCAGCCCGATCTTATTCTTTGACATAACGTTGGACATCATGTGCAGCAACTCCAGCTTTCCTTCAGTGTCTAAGTGCTTATGTTTTAACAAAATCTTAGCCAATCTTTTAAAACTCAGTAGGGCTATGAAAGAAAGGATTAGACAGGCTCAAAGAGTGTTTGAGGGTTATATTGAGTAAGAACCTTGAGAGTGTTGCTCGTACTTTTTTTTCCTTTCAACTCTTGGGTTGGGCTCTACTCCTTTTGTCTTAATCTTTCGTTGCACTTTTGTGCCTTTCTTGTAAAATCCGGAGATCTTTGTCTTTTTTTTCTTTACTCGCCTTTGGCGAATTTTCTTGTCTTTATCTTTTCATTATTGCCCAACTTCATGCATGTGTTGTTTGCATTGCTCTTCCCACTGGTTTAGCGGTGGTTCCTACTCAGGGTTTCTATTTTTCTTTTGCTATTTTTTTGTTGTTTTTAGAAAACAAATATGCCTTAGCTTGGAGGGGGTAGCAAGGGATAAATTAGTGTTTGGGATGTTGAAACATGGCCATGCGTCATTTCAAATCTTGACTTAGATCCTTTTGTAGTTTGGATTTTGGGACAAAACCTTAATAACACGCTCGTGATTGTTGTTTTCCTCTTTTTTTTATTTTTTATCAACCCTAATTTTTGCTTAGGCCCCCCTTTCGGGTTTTCAACCTACCAGGTGAAAAATTTTGATTTGCCCCTAGGTTCGCTTGAGGTTCACACACGGTGTCTCTCATTGCCCTAGTGTAGGGCTATAAGGTATCTGTTGTTGTCTTTTGTCATGACCTTGTAGCAAGGAAAAATGCAAGAAACTATGCAGGTTCTCGAAAATTAATTTTCATGGACGAGAAATATTTAAAGGATTTTTCAATTGACAGATTAAGTCGAACGACTCTTTTTCTTGACAACTCATTTTTCTCTCAAAAAGAAAACTTTTAAGAATGATAAAATGAGGTCACATGAACGTCTGTACTTTTTGATTTGGAACACAGTCAATCAAACATTTTTTTTAAACTTTTTACTTTACTCGTTGTTTACGGCACCCTCACCAAACGTGTAGAACAAGCAATTTCTGATTGAATAGACTTGAAATTCAAACTCAGGAGCACAGGTCGCTTGAGCAAACAAACCATCGGCTTACATTCACATTCCAGTGAAAGTTAAATAAGAAAAGATGTAATTGAGAGAATGAGAGACATCAAATTTATCCATATTATTAGCATTGCGACTGCTGTTTACAGTAATGGCATAAACTTGAAAATCCTAATGAGTCATTGGAGACATCTAACAACAACCTTCACATTGCCCCAAGCATAATACATGGTATTGCTTGACAACATCAGAATTCATGAGCAATTTTCCTCCTCGAATCTCAGCCAACTTGCATCAATTAGACTTTGCACCTTATGTTTCAGGGTCTTACAATGCTCAATGGAATGCGTCGGAACTCCTCCATGATAAGCACATGTTGCATTCGTGTTGTATCCTCGGAAAAATGGAGGTTGGGGAATTTTTGCTGGGATTGTGGCCACCATTGCATTATTGAGTAGATATGGGAGTAAGTTAGTCGACGACACCAAAATTGGGGTGAATTCTACAGGCTTCCTTTCTGGAAAATTTCTTCCCCGGTTGGTGTCTTGGTTTGTGTTAAGGGTGGTGTTTGGTATTGAATGTGCGGCAGGCGAGCTTTCCGGCTGATTTAGGGGTGGCCTTTGTGGATGATTGAGTGTTCTTGGTTGATAGGGTGGTGGGTAATGAGAAGGGCTGATATTGGCGGAGTATTGATATTGTTGAGCTGGTGGGAAGTTTGGCCATGTAGGAATAGCAGTCACAACATGGGTTCCTCCCTCCTTCTCATTCTCTTCATTTGCCCCAGGCTTCCTATTTATCAAAGCAGGATGATCAAATTTTCCTCTTTTCGAACCCACTTCGATCCTTTCACCGGAAAAAACTAAATTAGCAAAGCTTGAAGGTGTTTAACCCACCATCTTCTCATAGTTGAACACCGGTAACATGTCCATTATCATTGTTATCATCTCCTTCTTCGTCATTGGAGGCGTTACTTGAGCTACCAGATCCCTCCACCTTTGGGCATATTCTTTGAAAGATTCATGCTCCATTTTACACATTTTCTATAGCTGCATTTTATCCGGAGCCATATCAGAATTTTACTGATACTGCCTAACGAAGGAAAACATTAGGTTCTTCCAAGAATGGACTCAGGAAGGTTCCAAGTTAGTATACCAGGGACGACTGCCCCAGTAAGACTTTCTTAGAAGAAATGCATCAATAATTTTTCATCTTTCGCATATGCTCCCATTTTCCTGCAGTACATCTTTAGGTGGTTCTTGGGGCAAGTAGTCCCCTTGTACTTATCGAATTCTGGCACCTTGAACTTCGGAGGAATGATCACGTCAGGTACTAGGCATAACTCTGCCATGTCAGCAAAGGCATAATTTCCGCCCCTTTCAATGGCCCTCAGTCTTTCCTCTATATGATCAAATTTTCCCTTTTCCACCATAGCAGGAGGGACTCTTTCCACCATAAAATGCAAGGGTTGTGGTTGTGGGCAAAATTGAGGGCCCCCCAAAGTGTCTAGCAGGGGTACACCACCAACTGCTTGCCCCTTAGTGGCATATCCGAGGTGATGTTCGAAGTCGGCTAGATTGTGGTCTCGGGGTGCTTCATGTGTCTCCCTTATGGGTTGAGAGACATGTGCATGATCAGATTAGGGTTGTTGGCTCTCAATGAGTATGGGAGTGGAGTTATTGACATTCTCATCGGGAGCGTGTGCAACATTGGGTGGTGTATAGTTGGGAGGCAAGCCATATGGTGGGAAATTATTCTTGCTCTGCACAACATGGGGACCGCCTATGCTTCCCAATGCTTTTCCTTCCTGACCTACCATATCCAAGATTGGAGGATTGACTTAATTGAGGCCCAATGGGTGAGTCGGGTCCACCTCAGTGGCGGCACTCGTAGTGGTAACTGCAGCCGCATTGCTTTCCATTATTATCTTCATGCTCAACATGGCCTCCATCATGGTGGCCATTTGGTCTTTCATGACCTCCATGTCGGCCTTTATTTGTTCTTGCACCTCCTCTATTTCACCCATTACTCTAGCTCTAGCACGTATTCGGTAAGGGCACCGTAAAGCGCATTATTTCCCTTTGATAACAATGATTACAGTTCTGATTTCAAGGAAAGAATGCGATGAGCAATGCAACCAATGTGAAAAACATGGATGTATGTGAATAATGCATTGTTGAAGTATTGCAAATTTTACACAGGATATTCAGTAGGACATAGGGTCGAATCAATTCAAACGACATTGTTTATTACATCTCATCAGAGTTAAAGTGAAACTAGAAATAACACGGACATCAATAGTCCTTAATTTTGTAAATCATGTGTTGGCAGTAGACAAAGAAGTGATGTAACTCGATCCATCTTCTGCCCCGACTTTGCAAGCTGGTTACTTCTATACTTGACCTTGACTTGATGAACTTTTCCTTAAAAAAAACATGTGCTTAGTTCAACCCCATAATCCAAGAAAAAGAAATTTTGATAGGCAATACTTCAACAACCTATCATAGAGATGAATGACTAGGGCATACTTATGATATGCATGGCAAATGTAATTATGAGATTGAGATGCCCGAAGAACCATAATTTCCTAGTTAAGAATGCATTAGGTACCATTTTCTCATGATTTTAAATCATTTTTTAAGAGAAATGAGTGTATAATCTCAACATGGTTGGTTTATAGCCATCATCACGGTACCCAACACACACATAACTAAGAATGTGGTGTAAACTTCCATTCTTCATTGTGACTTTCTTTTTGTTCTCTTTTTTGTTTTTTGTTTTTTTTTGTTTTATTTTGTTTTTTGTTTGCTTTTTTTGTGGAGGAAAATGCAAGGATCATGCATGAGTGAACATGACGTGCGAACGATGGAAGTAGAATATATACAGCTGGCAGAACAAAAGCACACTAAATGAAGGTGTATGATAATGCAGTGATTTATGCAAATGCAATGCATGAATATGATGCAGGAATGATATGCCCATTACGATGCCATGAAGAGATGCATGACACAATCAAGGAATATGCCAGAGTAAGTTTGCTATGTGCCCCTAATTCGGGAATCTAATGGAAAGGATCCAAAAGTCCCCTTCTAGTGACAACTCCAAAGGGTGGTTTCAAGTAACTTTATGGCTTCTAGAGATATCATCCTCTTAGGTAATACATCGTGGCGATAGGGACTATTAGCGATAATGCATCACTAAAAGAGGAAAACTCTAGATGAGGCTTCACTGTCATCAAGCGAGTCGGAGACCCAACATGACCACAGATCGACCTCCACTCCTTATGGCTCGCATAAACCCGGATATAAGGCCTAATATCTCAATGTATGTGCGAGGTGTAGGTGTCATGTGTGTGTAGAAAAAATATTTCTAACTATGAATGTAATCGATAGACAAACACACACCAAACGCAACAACACAACAAAGGTTATATACAAATATGGACAACATAAAAGATAAAAGGGAAAAGGGAAAATAAATAAAGAAGAAGTCATGATAAAAACATTGCTCGCTGACTAAATGGCCTAACTCTCTAACGGTCCCTAGTGGAGTCGCCAACTATTGCAACCTATCCTTCGGCGGGGGTGCGAAAAAGGCCAAAATAATGGGCCGAAGCGTTTGTCTCCAAGGGAGAAAACGAGCAGAGTTGCCACCAACGTTTATTTGAGGAAAATGTTAGAAAAACCAAAAAGACAAAAGGTCTGTAGATTTTGAAAATGAGGGTTAGGGAGTTGTTTACGCACGGGGAAGGTATTAGCACCCCACGCGCTCGTCACAAGGGACGGCAGCCTCTAATCGAGTGTGCAAAACATGACTTTAAAATTATTTATTTTCCGTTTTTATATTTATTATATTTTCTCTTTTTATTTTTTTTACTTTTTGGGGTCGACAAGGGTATTGCCCTCGCTCCTACGTATCCTCAGGTGCGATGAGGAACTCAGACCTACGTAGTTCTTTAAGTCTGAAAGTTTGTGTGTTAAATTATTTTTATATTTTTTAAAGGGTGATTTTAATTACGAACAAAACTCATTTAAGGCGCTGGACCTTGAAACAATGTTTTAAACTTTAAAAAGCGGAGAGGATAGGTAAGGCGTTGGACCTTGAAATGATCTTTTGATTTTTGAAAAGATGAGAGAATCATTAAGGCGTTTGACCTCAAAATGATCTCAAGATTATTTTATCAAATGAAGAAGTTTATGAGTTGGTTTTATTTTGGTTTTTTGCTTATTAACCTTCAATCCTTTTTTAAAGATAACTTGCAACAATAATGATCGGTTAAAACTTACTTTACAAACGAAAAGCAATTACCAATGATAGGAGAAGGAGATGCACAAAACAATAAAGAGGACCCCTAAGGGTCCATAAACCATGTTCAAATCCTTAAAGACAAATACTAACCGGATGAAGAACGAAGAACGATGTAGAAATCGATTGCAGTCACGGTTCGACAGTGATTTAGCTTCTTTTTCTCTTCTTCCTTCTTCTTTTCTCTTCTTTTTCCCTAATCCTTCACCTCTGGACCTCAGAACCTCCCTCTTAGCCTTTCTTCACACCTATTTATAGCAAAACAAGGCATTTGGGACAAAGGCAGCTCGCCCAGGCAGGCTATTACTTCACTTTGAAGTAACCTTGCTCACCCAGGCAAGCTAAGCTCGCCCAAGTGAGTTGGTTACTTCACCATGAAGTTATTTGGTGGCCCAGGTGAGCGAGGATTCAGAAAAAGCCTTAAAATGACCCTTTTGCTCTCCCCTTTGGGAATTTTTGCATCCTTGATCAAAATGTCGAAAAAACCTTTCGTATTGCACGGCACCTGGTGTCAAGCAGCTTAATTTGGCTAACAATAATCAAACCGTTAGCAAATGATAGTCCCTAGACGAAATTAAATTATGGCAATCACCAAATTACATTATTATGTTAAACATTAAAGAACCCAAATTAGACAAACAAACGTAATTATTGATCTAACAATAAACACCAATTATTAAAGCAACCCTAAACCCTAATTAGTCACGTAACATTAAACCCTAAGTAGACAAGTAACACTAAATCCTAATTAGTCATGTAACACTAAAACCTATATATCCAAGTATCCCTAAACCCTAATTGATAACGTAACAATAAACCCTAAGTCGTGAACTAACATTAAACCTATCGCAACCTACCCTTCGGTGGGACTCAAGGGTGCATCTTCCAAAAAAGAAAATGCGCGAGAATCACCACCATTGTTAGGAAAAACCAAAAATGGGTCTGCAAATTTTAAGAATAAGGGTTCGGGAGTTGTTTACGTGCAGAGAAAGTATTAGCATCCCACACGCCCGTCACAAGGGACGACAGCCTTTAATCGAGTGTGCAAAATCATGACTTCAATATTTATTCATTTTCCCTTTCTTATGTTTTTTTTACTTTTTGGAGTTGGCAAGAGTCTTTCCCTTGCTCCTACGTATCCTCAAGTTCGATGAGGAACTCAGACCTACGTAGTTCTTTTAAAAGTAAGAAATTTGTGTGTCAAGTTGACTTTAAACTTTTGAAAGGTTCATTTTAACCAACAAGAATAGAAGAGACCGTTAAGGCATTGGACCTTGGACTGATTCAAGCGACTGGGTGAATAAAAAGCTCGGTTACATGTTGATTTTAACTTGGTTTCACTTATTAAACTTCAAACTCATTAAAAGAGGATTGGTGACATAAATGACCGGTCAAAACTCGCTTTACCAAAAGGAAAAAGATTACATATGGTAGAAGAATGAGATGAAGATGTATGAATCAACAAAGAGGACCCCTAAGGGTGCATAGATTGAATTCAAATACTTAAAATAAATACTAACCGGATGATGAATGAAGAACGACGAACGATGAACGATGTAGAAGTCGATTATGGTCACAATTCGGTAGCGCCTCATCCTCTTTCTTCTTCTTTTCTTCAAATTTCACTAAAAACTCTCAATGTTTGAAAGTTGAACCCCTTCCTTCAGCCCCCTCATGCCTATTTATAGGAAATAAGGGTTCTTGGTTGATCTGCAGCTCGCCCAGGCAAGTTGGAGCTTGCCCAGGCGAGCTGTTGCTTCAACCTGAAGTAACCTTGCTCGCCCAGGCGAGCTGGTTACTTCACCCCTAAGCTATTTGGGGCCCCAGGCAAGCCAGGGGCTAGCCTGGGAGAGCCAGGGGTCAACCCTTTTGACCTCCCTTTTGGGTATTTTCTGTGAATGTATGTATACATGATTTTGATGATGTCAAAAGAAGAATCAAACAAGGCTCATTTTGCTTCAAGATTAATACAAGATTGTTTCAACAAACAAAGCCTTGATTCAAGATTTCTTCAAGATCAAGCCTTGCCTCACAATGAAAGGTTTCAAGTCATTCAAGGCACATGTAATCGATTACCAATACATGTAATCGATTACCAATGGTTTGAAAGTGTGTAATCGATTACACATCATATGTAATCGATTACCAGAGACTCTGAACGTTGGGAATTCAAATTTTAAATGAAGGGTCACAACTGTTCAAGAAAAACAACTGTGTAATCGATTACACTAATTCTGTAATTGATTACCAGAGAGGATTTTCAAGGAATATCGCCAACAGTCACATTTTATCATTTGAATTTTGAATGGCCATCAAAGGCCTATATATATGTGTGACTTGGGACGAAATTGAAGAGAGAGTTTTGTTTGGCAAAAATGTCTTATCCTCTCAAAAGACAATGAGAGAGATTCCAAAAGAACTTCGTTGTCAAATTCTCTCTCAAAAGAAATCCTTGACCAAACACTTGCAAAATCTATAAGGATTCTTACATGATCTTCATTGTAATATTCTTCTCTTGAAGAGAGAATTCTTCTTCCATTCTTCTTATTCAATGAGATTGGTTAAGAGATTGTAAGTCTCTTGTTGTAAAGCATCTGAACACAAGGGATGGGTTGTCCCTGTGTGGTTCAGACTTTGTAAAGGAATTTACAAAGATAGTGGAAATCTCAAGTGGGTTGCTTGAGTACTGGACCTAGGCACAGGAAGTGGTTGAATCAGTATAAAATTGTGTTTGCATTCTCTCTTCCCTTATCTTATTTATTTTGTTGCAATCAATTGTGTCTTGTATGTTTAAAGAACATTGTTAAATTGATTGTTGTTGCTTCTTCTGCATTCTAAGTCTATCCCTCTTAAGATTATTGAGGCCACAAGGTCCAACATTTTCCGCATTCTTTACCGAAATGTCGAATAATCTTTTGTCTTGCGCAGCAACTGGTGTCGAACAGCTCAATTCGGCAAGGAAGAATCAAAACATTGGCGAATGAGAGTCCCCGGATGAAATTAGGGTATGAAAGTTGCCCCTCTTTACTTATCTTTTATTGGAAATAAAAGGGAAGTAAAGATAAGGACATTAATTTCGTTCGAGCGACCTTGCTATTCGACCGGTGACTAGCAAAGACCAAAGCAGTGAAACCTATCAAAAGAGAAAAACGCATGAGGCATCAAGAGTACCAAAAGACATTGAAGTCTTTGAAGTGTAAAGGAGACTTTGATAGTCTCAACAAAAGACATTGATAGTCTTTGAAATGCAAAGTAGACTTTGATAGTCTTGACAAAAGACATTGAAGTCTTTGAAATGTAAAGAAGACTATGATTGTCTTGGCAAAAGACTCTGATAGTCTTGAAATGTAAGGAGCAGATGAGCTTGATTGTCTTTGCAAGATAACAGACTCTGATAGTCTTGGAAAATTAAAGAAGACTTTGATAGTCTTGACAAAAGACATTGAAGCCTTCGAAATGTAAGGAGCGGATGACCTTGATTGTCTCTGCAAGACAACAGACTCTGATAGTCTTGGAAAAGTAAAGAAGACTTTGATAGTCTTGACAAAAGACATTAAAGTCTTTGAAATGTAAGGAGCAGATGACCTTGATTGTCTCTTATTTCGCGGCAAAAAAATTTTCGGAGTAATCTTTTTTCGATAATAATCCGCGATGCTAATCAGCAAGTGTACGGAGTCGCACAAGTAATATAAAACGGTAAGAACCGAGTATCGAATCACAAGGAACTTGTTTCATTCAGAAAATATATGTCCAATGAGCAAATATTTGTATAAAGCAAGTAAATATTAAAAGAGGTTTTTATATGAAAATCTACTTAACTACAAACTAAAATATCTATAAGTTGAGAAGTAAAACAGCCAAGTGAAAGCGTTGGGTTATTCTACTGAACTTACTTTGATGTTGCTAAATATTTTTCTCCATTTAACATTGTCTTAGTGTTCTTATGCTGAAAATAAATTACCCAAACCAAGATCTCTCGAGTGAATGGGCCTAACTCTATCTAAACTTCATCCTTGATCCCTCAACAAACTTAGTCTAAACGAGTCGCATTAAGATTACAACATTATAGAAACTAAATCACTGCACTCCGTCCCCAGACATACAGTTCTCTAGCCTGCTCTATCAAGTTCTAAGGCTTTAAAGCATTTCCCAGTACTAAAAATCCTAACTATGCATACAAATGAGTGATCAAGCCACAAGCATACAGAAATAAGTACAGATAGAAGCAATGAACACATAAAAGCAACTTTAAATAGATAGTAAGAGAATATTACATCGAAGGTTCAGTAGAACTCCCCAACAAGAGACTTAGCCTTCCATTACAAGTTAGCAACTTTCAGCACAAAGGATAGATTTTGAGGAAAGATAAAGGCTACAAATGGTTGAGGATGTCTTCTCCAACCTCTAGAACCCTAAAATCACTCCTCTAACCTAAACTCTCTTAGAGGCTGAGGCTCTATCGTTCTCGCTTCCTCTCCTGCTCTATTTTTCGACTCCCCCTTTATTTTTACACCCACTTCAGTGTTTTAAAGGCTCCTTGCCGTTTCAGATTTTGAAGGCTTGCTGAGCGCGCTTTTCTCGCTAAGTGCGAGTTAGTGAATTCTGGCTTAGCGAGCTGGGCGCGAGAAGGGACAAACGACTCACTGGGTGAGCTGGCGGTGCGTTGGGCGCATGCATCTGAGACTGATCCTCTTCTAGGGTTTCCCAACCCGCTAAACGAGCTGAGTGCCTTGCTAAGCGCATATGCCTCGCTTAGTGAGACACTAGTTGTTAGACCTTCTCTTCTTTTGGCTTGAAACTGAAGTGGTTTCAACATTAATTCACAAAATGGGAATATCTACTGTATAAAATCAAACTGAACATGAAAATATGTACAACTCCTATAAAAAGAACCATAAATTGAGGGAAAGATGCTAATTTAATGAAACTATTCAATACAAAAGTTAGTTGTAACTAACAACTAACATCTCTGCATGACAACAGACTCTGATAGTCTTGGAAAAGTAAAGAAGACTTTGATAGTCTTGACAAAGGACTCTGATAGTCCTGGGAAAAGTAAAGAGCAGATGACATTGACAGTCTCCGCAAGACAAAAGACTCTGATATTCTTTGAAAAGTAAAGGCAAATGACATTGATAGTCTCCGCAAGACAACAGACTATGATAGTCTTTGAAAAGTAAAGGCGGATGACATTGATAGTCTCTACAAGACAAAAGATTCTGATATCTGATAGTCTTTGAAAAGTAAAGAAGACTTTGATAGTCTTGACAAAGGACTCTGATAGTCCTGGAAAAGTAAAGAGCAGATGACATTGATAGCCTCCGCAAGACAAAAGACTTTAATAGTCTTTGAAAAGTAAATGCATATGACATTGATAGTCTTCGCAAGACAATAGACTATGATAGTCTTTTGAAAACTTTCACTAAAACATGAACATGCTTAGCAAAGAAACAAACCCCCAAACCGATCAGAACAACATACATTTTTTTTGAAGAAAAACAATGTGACTAAAGGGAAATGAAAGCATGCAAATAGAATTTCTCATAACCAAAATGAGATTTAAGACATTAGCATTTCGTTTCTAAAAGAACATTAGAAGAAACACTGGGTCCAACCAAATAAAGGAAACTGGCTCAAGGTGTATAAAGTCTCACACAAGCAAGTGTTTCATCTTAATTCCAAACCACATATATGTTATGAATTGACTTTGCAAGTCATTTCCCATCAAATCAAAGATAATATGCATAATCATCATGGATCAATAGGACTTTATAAGGTCGGATTTTTGGTAGGAAATTTTGGCTTTGGCCGTTTAACCTTTTCCCCTTTTTGTTTCCCTTTCTCCTTTTGTTTTGTGTGGGAAAGGGGAGCGGACATAAAGATTTGGTTTGTAACTAAGGCAAACGATCGCTTTACACATTCCCCGGGTTTAACCAAGTTACTATCGCTCTTTTCTTTTATTATTTTTTTCTTTTTGACAATTCTGCACATTGTTCAGACATTGTCTGGTCCAAAGAACCGATTTTTCTTTTCCATTTTCCTTTGTTTTTCTTCTATCTTTGATTGATTGATTCTTTTTTCTTTCTTTTTTTTTGCTTGCGCTTTTTTTTTCATTGTTTTTTTTCTTGTTTTGACGAGTACCTCTAAACCAAGATAATAGAAGCTTCACTTAGAAGACCCTCCTGCTCTCTCGCCCTAGCATAAGGTTGGAAATCTCCATCCTAGGTCAAGGTTGTGGCAACAAGTCAATGTTTGACTCAAAAGGCTTGCAAATGGCAGGACATAATGTATGTCGGAATACCTGTTTGGCCAGACGGCTCAAAAAGATGGGGATGCCCAAATCATTTCCACTAAACCGTAGGTATTATAGTAACCCTAACCCTCGTTAGTCAAATAAGTTTGTCGTTCAAACACTAAAACATAAATAATTATATACCCTATGAAACTTAAGTAAAATAGAAAATTATATGAATGTCCAATGAAACACGCATATATTATCGTATTACATGACAACCCCATAAGGTTCTAAATGTTCAATCTTCCCCTAAATCAACGAAGTCTATTTTTAACCTCGGCAAATTTGTATTATGTTGCATTCTCCTAATATATGGTGTAGGCTACTGCTTTGCCTGATGATGACAATGTGTAGACCATAACAAAGCTAATAGCGGTAAGGGACAACGGTCTCTTAGAAATACCAGTTACATAGGGATATACACATTTAAATTATCATAACATATTTTATTACATAAATTACACAAACAGGATGATCGTGTTTTTACCTGAACAAAATGATTGTCATACACATAACCGATACATATATCGCGATGTACAGAACAATCTCTTGGTGGTTGACTTCTAAGAGGAAAAAATATCATGCTTTGTTAGAGAGAAAGAGAAACAAGGATGACATTGTACCTTGATGCAATCTCATATCTCATGTCTATTATATTCATCCATTTATCCATGGTAACCTGCATGTAAAAGTTACAATTAGATTTATTTAAAGCAAATTTAATCCATCATAATGTAACAAAAAAGTTATATACCATTGATTATCCATCAACAAGTAGGGACCGTCTTAATTCCTCAAATCTATTTATGCCACCGAGCAGGTTGATTTACTCATCAAACCATTTTGCAAGTTCTTTAAGCAAATGGTTGCGCACTGATGCAATCCTATCCCGCAAGGGCATTGGGTAGAAGACTCCAAGTAGATTGGGCTAGAGATCCAAGGGAAGGCCCTAGGGTTCTCATGAGCCTTAGGGTAGATTTCGAGCCCATGGGCTAAGTATGAACCCACTTATCTTTGTAAATATTAGAATAGGTTTTTCCTTTGTTTAGGCCTTGTATTTTGGCCATTCTAGTAGTATAGGGTTTTAGCCTTGTATTTCGGGGCATTTTGAGTAGTCTTTGTAGTAAGGACTTTTTTTTTGTATTTTCATGTTTTTTGTCATGGGGGTGACCTTAGCTATTATAGAGGGTGTGTAGCTAAGTTCTAGCTTCTCATCTCAAGGAGGTGAGCTTAGCTATTAGAGAGGTATGTGTAGCTAAGCTCTAGCTTCTTTAGGAATTTTCTTAAGAAAGCTTCTCAAGGAGGTGAGCTTAGTTATTAGAGAGGTATGTGTAGCTAAACTCTAGCTTCTTTAGGAATCTTCTTAAGGAAGCTTCTCAAGGAGGTGAGCTTAGTTATGAGAGGGGTGTGTGTAGATAAGCTCTAGCTTCTCAAGGAAGTTTTCTCAAAGAAGCTTCTCAAGGAAGTTTTCTCAAGAAAGCTTCTCAAGGAAGCTACCTAGTATATAAATAGAAGCATGTGTAACACTTGTTGTAACTTTGATGAATGAAAGTCTTATGAGATACACTTCAAAGTTACACTTCTCTCCCTCTTTTATTCCTTCAATTTCGTGCTCCCCCTTCTCTCTTTCTTTTCCTCCATTAAAGCATCATCTTCAAGCTTCTTATCCAAGGCAATTCTTGGTGGTGAAGTTCCTTCTTCCTTGGCTTATTCCCTAGTGGATGGTGCCTCCCCTCTCCTCTTCTCCTTTGCCTTCCGCTGCATCTCCATGGTGAAAAATCACCATTGAAGGACCTTATTGAAGCTCAAAGATCCATCCTCCATAGAAGCTCCACAAGCAAGCTTCCATCAAGTGGTAATCAGAGCACAAGAGCTTCAAGTAGGTGCTCCTTAAACCTCCATTAATTTTTTTGCTTTACCTTCTCTTCCATTGTTGTTTCTTCATTTTTTCTCCATGTATCTCCTCACATGTCTTGTGATAAATGTTTTTAACATGATTCTTTAGAGTTTCCACCGATTAAGCTTGCTATAAAAGCTAGATTTGATTTTCTATGGTTCAAATTTCTTGTTCTTGTTCTTGAACCATGAATTGTGTTGAGTTTAGGTTCCTTTGAGTTTTGTCTTGTTATTTTTTGTGGCTGAAACCTAAACCATAAAATTCTTACAAAAATATTAAAGTATAAGAAAACCTCAAAAATCTAGAGTGACTTGTTCACCTATTGTAGTTTTGTCATAGAAGTCATGTCTAGTCATGAAACTTGTCACATAAGATTTCTTATGTTGTGCTGAATTTTATTTTCTTGTTTCTTTGTCTAACTCATTTGTTCATGAGTGTATGAAATTCTTTTAGCCTATTATTTGATTTGAGTCAAATCTTTCATTTTAATTAGTCCTTAACATGTTCATGCAAAATTCTTAGAGAGTCTTTGATTGTGAACCTTTTCTTGAACTTTTAGGTTTCCTTATGATTGTGTCTATTGTGAATTTGAGTTTTGGTGATTGAATTGCTGGCTGAAATGTTGATCCTAAGTGAATATTGAACTCCTAAAACTGTGGTAAACAATCCTAGTGAGTTCAAGATACATAGGAAGGTTGAAAGTAAGCCCAAGGCAATCAATATACCATGCTTAAAGAAACAAATCGCCGGTGTTGGCAGCTTGGACATACAAACTTGTAAAAATTACTGAGAATTGGTTACTTCGAATTTTAAGCTGAAATTTTTACTGAATTTTCTAGGCATCTAAAAAAAAGTTATAAAAAAAGAAACAAGTGATTTGGATAAAAGGAAAAAATACGAAAAATCACACAAGTTGGCAGGAAAATCAGTATCCAGAAAAAAAAGGTGAAAGAGAAGTGTGCTTGTTTTGTGTGTAATAATTTTAGGCAATTTTTCCTTAGGATAGTGAGTGTTTTGTTGGGAACCTTGAATGTAGTCATCCAAACACTCTTAGGATTCGCCTAGTTTACATTTCTTGCTTACTTTCATAGCCTATTTCCTTTACCTTCCATTGTCAAACCGCCTAGATAGCTTTCCTTTTACCAATTAGTTTTTTACCTTATCTTTCACACCTCTTTTAGTGTTTATTTTGCTAGTTTCAACCATAGTTTCTTTTACCTTTTGTTTTCAAACCTCCAACAAGAAAGAACCACAACTTAGGAACCAACATGAGTCATCATTCATCTAGTGTTAATGGCAAGGGTACTAGTCATAAAGACCCTTTATCTAGAATCTTAGATGAGTTGAGTTCCCTCAAGTTATGGAAAGAAAAACAAGAGAGAAAAGAAAAAGGAAAAAAAGAGTGGAAGAAATAAGTCAAGATGAAAGAAAGAAAATAAGAGAGGAAGAAAGAAGAAAAATAATGAAAGAAATGAAAAGAGAAAAACATGCCTCCTATAGTAGTCATAACTCTTGCAAAAGCCTAAGTGAAGAACTTCGTGACTATTACGAAGGAAGGCATAGGTCACATCTTAGACCTCACTCCCATAGAAGAGAAAAGGAAAGAAAGCCTCAAGAGGCTAACATTAAACTCTCATACTTCCATGGGAAGGACAATGTAGAGGCTAACTTAGATTGGGAAATAAGGGTAGAGCAACAACTTAAAAAGAAGTCTACTTCAAAATCTTATGGCTCTCACTCTTATCCAAAGAAAGACCAAGGTCAAGGCATCTTAGGGGTGACACCTTCTAAGCCCAAAGATGATAAGGGGAAGACAATAGAAAAGCAAGCCCCTAAGGCTAGTATGCAAGAGAAAACTAGCTCTATAAAGTGCTTTAAATGTCTTGGAAGAGGACACATTACTTCTCAATGCCCCACCACAAAAACCATGATTATGAGGGGCCAAGACATTTATAGTAGCCAAGATGAGGCTACAACTTCACCTTCCTCTAGTGAAAGTGAAAAAGCAAAAGGGGAAAAATCTAGTGAAGAAATCTACCCCCAAGAAGAAGGACAACCATTAGTGGTTAAAGAGAAGTGTAAGGAGGTAAGTGTCTCCTCCAAGAGTTTAGCTAAGAAGGAAACTCATTTTACAATAAAGACAAGCATTAAAGAAACATTCCCTCTTAGACAACCTCCACATTTTCTCTTTTGTAAAAAGGCACTTGCTAGCATTTCCATACCTCTTGGGCTTGAGTTTATTCCTCAAGTAAAGAAGTTGTTGGATGAGGGTTTGGTTCGCAAGAGCTTAAATCCTTGTGCTTTGTTGGTGCCCAAAATAGGTATTATTAGGCACCAAGTCCCTAAAATAGGTGGTATGATGAATGTTTTGAGTGGTGCAACCCTCTTTTGTAAAATCACTCGTACACCTAACATCTTCATGGTGTGTGTACATAAGGACCCATTAGGTAGGTTTGTTCTTATTTTTAGTTTCAATACAAACTTAGGTACTCATATGGGACACCTTAGGTTTGTCATACTTTTTGGTAGGAATAATCAATATGAAAATACAGAAAAAGGTATGTTTTATTGCGTTACTTTTCTTAATTTTTCAAATAGTGATCAAGGGGTTCCCATGAACCCTAAGAGAATAAAGGTCATTCTTGAGTGGCCCACTCCACCAAGTATAAGAAAAATTTGGGGCTTCCATGACTTAACAAAATTTTACAAAAGGTTTGTCCCATATTTTTCTATACTTGTAGCACCACTCATTGAGTTGGTGAGAAACCATGTTCCTTCATGGGAAGATGCCCAGAAAATGGGTTTTCAGACCTTACCTTACTTCAACATACCAAACACCACTAATATATATGTTTTTGTTCTTTTTACAGGTGTTGAGGGAAGGAGCCCAGAGTATGAAGAACCTCAGGATTTGAGGTCAAATCCTTTCCAAGGTGTAGGGAATGATGCAATCCTATCCCGCAAGGGCATTGGGTAGAAGACTCCAAGTAGATTGGGCTAGAGATCCAAGGGAAGGCCCTAGGGTTCTCATGAGCCTTAGGGTAGATTTCGAGCCCATGGGCTAAGTATGAGCCCGCTTATCTTTGTAAATATTAGAATAGGTTTTTCTTTTGTTTAGGCCTTGTATTTTGGCCATTCTAGTAGTATAGGGTTTTAGCCTTGTATTTCGGGACATTTTGAGTAGTCTTTGTAGTAAGGACTTTTTTTTTGTATTTTCATGTTTTTTGTCATGGGGGTGAGCTTAGCTATTATAGGGGGTGTATAGCTAAGTTCTAGCTTCTCATCTCAAGGAGGTGAGCTTAGCCATTAGAGAGGTATGTGTAGCTAAGCTCTAGCTTCTTTAGGAATTTTCTTAAGAAAGCTTCTCAAGGAGGTGAGCTTAGTTATTAGAGAGGTATGTGTAGCTAAACTCTAGCTTCTTTAGGTATCTTCTTAAGGAAGCTTCTCAAGGAGGTGAGCTTAGTTATGAGAGGGGTGTGTAGATAAGCTCTAGCTTCTCAAGGAAGTTTTCTCAAAGAAGCTTCTCAAGGAAGTTTTCTCAAGAAAGCTTCTTAAGGAAGCTACCTAGTCTATAAATAGAAGCATGTGTAACACTTGTTGTAACTTTGATGAATGAAAGTCTTATGAGATACACTTCAAAGTTCCACTTCTCTCCCTCTTTTATTCCTTCAATTTCGTGCTCCCCCCTTTTCTCTTTCTTTTCCTCCATTAAAGCATCCTCTTCAAGCTTCTTATCCAAGGCAATTCTTGGTGGTAAAGCTCCTTCTTCCTTGGCTTATTCCCTAGTGGATGGTGCCTCCCCTCTCCTCTTCTCCTTTGCCTTCCGCTGCATCTCCATGGTGAAAAATCACCATTGAAGGACCTCATTGAAGCTCAAAGATCCATCCTCCATAGAAGCTCCAGAGGCAAGCTTCCATCACGCACCAAAGACCATGAATCTTCACCCATATCTAATAAAGCAGCAATTGCATGATATTCACAGTTACCATTAGCTTTGACATCAACAATGTTTTCAATGGAATCATGAATGCATGGATGGAATTGATCCAACGTCAGCATGGTCCTTCTTGGTTTTACTTTTTTAGATGATGATTCACTACGTTTGACTAAAGAATTAATATTTTGCACCTAACGCAATGCATCAACATACTCCCAGTAAGACATATCACGCTTTATTGATCTTTGATGTTTGGTCATCGGTTTCTTCTGAGCACCTTTTATTTTGACCTTTTCTGGAGGAGCACACATAAAGTTTAGATTAGGGTAGGCAATTTCCCAAAGTTTACTCTGTAGAGTAACTTTTCCACAAACATCAAGTTCTTCAAACCACTTGGATATAGTTTCTATCTCTTCGGTTATGCTGACTTCGGGCCCAGATAACCCTTGGTCTAAAAAACTTAGCCTCCGCCAAAACATATGGATTATGTCGAGAGGTATGCTATAGACAACATATTTAGCTAACTCGAATGCACAAGGAAGACCATGAGTAATTCTCATTACACATCCACAACGAGAACTGTCAATAGCAGCATAACTTACATGCTCATACTTAGCAACAATCTGGTTTAAAGCATACCTTGATACCATGCCAAGTAGTTTCTTGTATAATGTAACTTTCAAAAACATGTCCAACCACATGTGTACTTGTCTCAAAAGATGCCTTAATTTCAATGTGTTACATCGT
Source organism: Glycine soja (assembly GCF_004193775.1). Lineage (NCBI taxonomy): Eukaryota > Viridiplantae > Streptophyta > Magnoliopsida > Fabales > Fabaceae > Glycine > Glycine soja. The sequence goes on from NC_041009.1 coordinate 36,271,464, forward strand.
GGTCATGTTGTTCATGGCTTCCCAAATACTACATAGGTCTCCAAGGCTATTTTGTAGTAGTCTCTTTAAGGCCCAACGAGCAGACTATATCATGCATATGAAATACAAAAACAAGTAAACAAAGATAATTATTTTTATCCATTAAATCCTAAACCCTAACTATAACAAAAATTTACAATTTTCATACTTGTTAGTTGTTGTGTTTCCTAAGTACATCACCTTATTCATCCAGGCTTTAACAAATCTTTCTTTGTGGGGAATCAACCATGTTTGATTGACATAGTCAACAAACATTGGCCATGGTGAGCAAGCAATTTCAAACTTCTTAAGGCACTCATCGAACTCTTGCTCAGAAGGACAATCCACCAAACTCCCACAGGCTTCCATGACATAATCCCATGCATTTTTCAAGAAGCTTCATTAGTTGTTGCGTTTCAGTATTATTGTCTCTTATGGAAGAACGGTATGCATTTCTTGCATTGTATACTTTCTTGATTGTTGTATTACTATTGACATTATGTTCTTTCAACGTTAGAAGAATATTTCTTGGTTTCACCATTGACTTTGTCATATCAATAATAATAATCTTTTCATCCATAGTCAGTCGACCAACATATGAATGTTCAACTAATGACTTGGTCAATTCATGATTGTGACTCCCATACATTAACTTCATCATCCATCATTTGCCTCCCACCACTAGTTTTGCACACAACTTAAAAGGGACACCCACATTTTCTACTGCCAGTAACTATTCTTACTAAATCTTTCTTCCTGACCCTATACTGACAACTCCTTTCACAATCAATTAAAACAAATGAGGTCATTTCTCTAATACCAGTATCTATGTCTAACCTCATAATCACCGCCACAAAACCAAATTCATAAGCAACAGATCGAGCCCAATGCAAAACATCATCATGGTTAGCAAACACCTACAATGCAATCCATGCAAGTTTAGCCTTCAAGGGATATTCATTTACTTACTTTAATAACAATAAATCATATTAATACCTGAAAAGTATTGAAGATATCAAAACAATCAACATGTTCTTCATTCACATCAGGTTTGTCTTCATTTTCTTCATTCATATCAACTTTTTCAGATATTATACTATCATGCATCCACTGATCTTCGTCCATCTTAACAACACATTGAAAATTTTCAATGACAAACAAAAAACTCCTAACCACACCATACATATACTATCACATAATTTTTTCATTTTTTTTTACTACATTTAATAATATAATACATTAAATTAATAAGGACAAAAAAAACCGAATCTAAAATAAAATGACTAAATTAAATTAAAAGTCTAAATTATTTTAAAATAAATATCACTTTCAAACTATAAAAACTACAAGTTTCAAATGAGTAATGAAACTATATCTATATAAAAGTATTTTAATTAATAATTCTTAATTTATTTAATTAATCAATAAAACAAATTTATAAAAATCTAAAAAAAATTAGCTTACGGATAATCCATAAATAACTTACGGATTGACAATCCATAAGGTTCTTATGGATTAGTAATCCGTAAGAAACTTACAGATTAACAATCCATAAGATTTTTACAGATTGGTAATCCGTAACAACCTTACGAATTGTCAATTCGTAAGTAACATACGGATTGTCAATCCGTAAGTTTCTTACGGATTACCAATTCGTAAGTTATATAAAACTTACGGATTATTAATCAGTAAATTTTACATAAATTATAGATTATTAATTTGTAAGTTTTATGCGAAAAAAACCAGATTCAAGTTGTAGACCTTACCTCCGCCGTTAATGGCCACACCAATTACCACCACTTGTTGACGAATCATCATAACCGATGCACCTTCACCAAAGAGGACACAACAACGAACGAGCACCTCTCACCCGAATGAAGGTGAAGGCAAAAAAATAAAAATGTTGTGTGAAGAAGAAAGGCGAAGAAGAAAAAGTTATGAGGGAGGTGTAGTTTCGAAATTTTCAAAAGTTTTTGGGTGCACAAGAAGTTTTACAGGTGCACAGAGCCACTACCGGAACAACGTGGGCTTTGGTAGGGTAGGTAAAATGGGCTCGCTCAATTCATTAATGAAGGACACGTAACCCTTCCCTTCCTTCTTTCCTTCCTTACCACTTCCAATCTTCACACACAACCCAACCATCCCTGTCTCTCCCTTCTTTTGCCCTCTGTCCTAACCAGCCTCCCCAGATCTGTTACCTGCATTTCCAGTAAGCTTCTCTCTCCCCCCCCTTTTTCCTGCCAATTATATTACCCTAAACTTTATCCTTATCTTCTATCACATTTATTTATTTATTTTTATTTCTTCATCACAATTAAATATAACAAATATTGTTTAATAAAGTTCCCACTCGATTAATAAGAAACAATTTTATAAGCTTTTGTTGAATTTTTCTTCTATTGCAAGCTCTGTCCTTTTTTTTCTTCATATTATTGTGTCTGATAGAACCATGTTTTCTTTTTCTTTAAATCTTTTTTGTTTTGGATTTGATCTTTCTTTCTAGCTTTTCGAGTGTGTCTTTTGTTTCGGTTGCTGTGACATAGTTTGTAGTTTTGAGCTTGAAGTGAAAATATTGGTATTTATGCTGTGTGCTGAGTTGAACTTAGATTTCAAATTGGGGAATTGTGATGGAATGTAGAGAACATGGTATATATCTTTCTCTATCTTATAAGATGGTCCTGTGATGTGAAAGGGGCCTTATTGATCTTTATTTTGTTAGGGATTTGATCTGCATAATGGTTGTTTCTTGATTCAGCTTCTTGCGGATCTTCAATATGTTGTTCTCTTCAAGTTGTAATGAATATATGTTCTTATATGCAAGATATTAGTGGAACTTACAGGACCATAGGTTTTGTTAGTTTTTTTTTGTTGTTTTTGTCGTAGACCGTCTCTGGTTGATGTCACGAATAAGACAGCACAAGTTAGAGTTATTGTAAAACATGATTCAGACTTTGGAATATTTTTTCTTTTGTAGATAGAGGTATATGCTTGTCTAAATTGCTAAAATACAACTTCTCCCTTGCCCCAATTCTAATTGTTTGTTTGACTAATGGAAATGGATTTGTAATAGTTTAATCTTTTTAAAGCCTTGTTAAAAGGGCTTAGGTATCTTCTAAGTTCTATCCAAAGGTGAAAGAATATGTAAGCAGTTTGCTTATTCTTATTCTAATTTTATTTTATACTTAAATTGTTGTTGATTATTTGTCTACACCTGAATTTATGTTCCTCTATGTGAGTGGAGTCTCTTTCATGGTATCTTTGCTGTTTTTATTATTCATCTAGGGATTGTTTGGTTCAAATGAGGGGATCTTTTAATGGAGTGGAAGGGAAGGAAGGGGAGGGGAGGTTTTTAATGAAGGGAAGGGCATGTAGCCCTCTCCATATTTTGTTAACAAGGAGAGGAGAGAGATTTAAAAAATTAATTTACTCTTTTTTCTTATATTTTAAATTTGAAGACATAAGTAAAGATATTTTATTCATTATACTTGAAATGTTTTAAATCCCCACTCCCTCCGCTCCAAATCCTCCCAATATTGGAGGGGAGCAAAAATTGAATGAGGATGGATTTTGCTTCCCTCCCCTCTTAAAAATTGAACCAAACAACACAAGTTTATAAAAATCCCTCTCCTCCCCTCCCCTCTATTTCCCCCCAACCAACACTATGTTAATTGAAAAAATCAGTCTCAGTTAGTAGGAATGTCTAAAGATAATTAATATGAATTGTTTTTGTTTGCTGCTTGAAGTCCCTGTTCACTCTGGAGCTCTGCAAACACATACCTGAGTGTGCACTCATGCACACACAAAATAAATTAAAAGGGATTTAATATAGCCAAGAGTGTCCTAGTCGAAATCTAGTTATTGGTCTTGAGGTTTATACTGTTTATAAACTTTTCAATTAGTTGATGGCTATGTTTTCGATGCATTGTTTGTATGGATACTTTTGGGGATGCCATGTAGAGAGGGCTGGGGGTTATGTATTCTGTTGCAATGATTTGGATTGGCCGGAATTAATTTTTAATAATATGACATTTTCTACTAAGTATTCGTTCTTTTCATACCAATGTAAACACATCTGCACCTATATGACTGACTATCTTTAACACTTGTTCCATAATTCATATCCTAACTATATGTGTATTTTTTAAAATTCATAACAAGTTAGGAAAAATGTGAGTTCACTTCTTTGTTCCCTTTAGTTGGAAATGGGGTTTTTCCTTTACTTTTCCTTTAATGTAGTATATTTTCTGTTTTGGAAGGATTCCTATGTCTTCTGCATTGTATTCCTTGTCTCTCAACGAATTTTTTCTTTTATGTATTTTTTTAAGAATAAAAACATATCAAATTGTGGTACCAGTATTTTGCATGGTTGTTCTTAAAAGTTGTATTAACACTATGAACCTTTGCAGGTGCATCACACCTTAGCTTCAAGGCATCACAAGTTGTAGATACAATTAATACTCAATATGGAGCTGAGTGCTATAAAAGACGCATTTGACCGTGTTACTAAGAAGCAAAAGTTATCTTGTTCCAAGACTCAAGAAGCAATTGATCTGATCAGACAGGAAATTGAGAGTGTTTTAGACACGCTGCAGTCAGTGAATAACACTGACCATGAACTTGATTATAAAACTGTCCTGAATGAGCTTAAGGCCAGTTTACTTAAAATTGCTCCACTTAGTCAAATGGAAGGTACACAGAAGGAGCTAAATTTAGCACTCACCAAGTATGGGAAGCTTCATGAGAAACATTTCAACCCTGATATATCCAAGGCTTACAGAAATGTCGACATTGATATACATACATTAAACCAAATAATTGCCAACCATTTTTATCGCCAGGGCCTTTTTGAGATAGGGGACCATTTTATGAGTGTGGTTGGAGAGCTAGAATCCGCAGCCATTATGAAATCTCCATTTCTGGAAATGTATCAAATACTTGAAGCCATGCAGAATCTGAACCTAGAGCCAGCCCTCAACTGGGCTGCCACTAATGGTGACAAACTTGCTCAAAGTGGATCTGATATTGTGTTGAAACTTAACTCCATGCAATTTGTGAAAATACTTCAAAATGGAAGTAGAGAGGAAGCTCTTCATTATGCTCGAACACACCTTTCTCCTTTTGCTACCAGTCACATGACTGATATTCAGAAACTTATGGGCTGTCTTCTATGGACGGGAAAGCTTGATCGATCTCCTTACCATGCATTACTATCAGCATCTAACTGGGATAAGTTGGCCGAGGAACTTAAAAGGCAGTTCTGCAATCTTTTGGGACAGTCGTATAATAGTCCATTGAGCGTGACCGTAGCAGCAGGGGTCCAGGTTTTGCCACCTCTCCTCAAATTTATGAATGTCATGGCAGGGAAGAAGCATGAATGGCAATCTATGAACCAGTTACCGGTGCTGGTTGAGTTGGACCGTGAGTTCCAGTTCCATTCTATTTTCGTTTGTCCTGTCTCCAAGGAACAAGCAACTGAGGATAACCCTCCGATGTTAATGTCCTGTGGCCATGTCCTCTGCAAGCAGTCTATCTTGAAGATGTCCAAGAATAGCACAAAAATGTTTAAGTGCCCATATTGTCCCTTTGATATTGATGCAGCACAGTGCAAGCAGCTATATTTCTGATGTTTGATGGATTTGTATGAAACTCTTGTATAAACTGAATCATGTTTTAGCAATAGTTGTAACCACGTTTGCAAAGGCCCATTCCTTGTTGTGATTTCTGTATTAGTGTATTTCATAAATTTGTTGTAAATATAAATTATTTTTTAATCTGGATATGACTGGCAAGTCCTTCATTAATTAATAATTATCAGAAATCGTTGGAATAAGCTTTGATACACACGAGTTGGATTTTCCTCTCCCAATGGGTCAATGAGTCGCTTGAACTGTGACGATTCTTACTTTTATTGCTACGTGCTTCCATTTTACCGTTTAAACACGAAGTTATCAACGTCTTTCTTTTTTTTAAAAAAAAAGTTATCAACGTCTTGATTAAAAACATGATAGCAAGATCAGGGTAATTTATTACACTCTCCGACTCTAAATGTGACACCTTTTTTTAAAAAAATTGTTTCTTTCTTTTTATAAGATTCTTATATAATGGTCTCTTGTATTAATTATTTTATTCTAAAATACTTTTAATTAATTAACAAATGTTTTAGTAAAAATATAACCAATGTTAAAAATTAATGAGATAACATAGGAGAAGATGAAGAACAACCGGTGAAGTAATAATTAAGCAGAATGAGAGATTATTAATTTTTAAAAAATATTAAAAAAATATTTAAAAAAATTGCAAGAACAATAATATTTTAACTTTCCGTTAATTTTTCATATAATTTTATCAAACATTATCAATATGTTTTAAGTTATGACTTATTCAAGCTTAAGTTGAATTTATTTATATTGTTTAGTCTGTTTTTTAATTGTGATTTATATTACTAGAATAATATAAATAAATATTGATTTTTTTAAAACAAATAAACATTTATAAAAATTTATTACCGACAAAATATCTGTTGATAATAAAAAAAGTTTAAATTTGTAATTTAGTTGATAATTGGTAATTATCGATAGATTATTCATCAGTCAATAATGATAGTTACATCTGTCAGTAATTATCTACGGATTTATTGTGAATAATTCTGTTAGTAATTTCCGACGAATCATCAATATCCATTGGTAATTTTTTCCCATGATGTAATTGGCGACGAATTTTCGTAGTTACTGACGATTTTGATCGTGGGTAATAATGATATTTCTTATAGTAATCTTGTTGTATCCATGCTTCGAAAACCATTAATTTACTTGTTAAACAATTATATATGCTCTATAGTGTACCTTTATCGGGATTTACATATTATAATCCTCCTTTGAGATGTACAATTGAAAAGTACCAAGTAAAGACTTTATGAACCCAACTTAAGTTGAGCAAATTAAGGAATTCCTCAGTAGTGTAGCCCCAAAAGTGAAGGAAACGGGACACGGGACCAGCCAAAAGATAAAAAATAAGGTAAATAATTAAATTTGTCGAACAAAATGTGAGATACAAATAAATTAATTTCTAAAAAATGAAAAACTAATTTTTAAATTTTGTAATTAAATGTTAAATAGTTTCTCTAAAATATAATTTATTATCAAATTAATTATTAGACATTATAATTTAGTAATAAAATTATCTCACAAATTTAACAATAGAATTAATTTATCACATTTTTTATATACTTAATAATTAAATTTATATTTTACATCTTTTAAAAATAAATTTATCACCGCATCACATTTTTTACAAAGAATTTGAATATTTATCCTAAAAAATATTTTAGGCTTCATATCTTGCAAAACACCTTTTCTTTTCTTCTTCTCCCATCTTTCTACAAATGTGACTGAAGTCATAACGTCCAACTCTTGCGCAGCATGAGAAGGGTCTCACCCCATCATTGACCCAACAATTAAGTGATGGTCACTAAGTTACCATTGTCAAATTCTTATTGAGATATTTAAGAACTAAATAATATAGTAGCGTGTGACTACTGCGAAACCAGAACAATGATGGGAATGTTGAGCAGAACAATGATGGGAATGTTGAGCAGGTCCTTGACCTTGACATTAAGATCACTCACATTATAGTTTATCAACTACACGATGAGATTAATTTTTTGGGTTGAGAGAGACAAGCATGTTGTTGAGATTCAATTTTTCTACCTTGATCATACTTCAAGATAAAGCGTTAAAAGTAACATATGTTGGAATATAATGATTATTTTTCATATTAAGAATCCGAGAGGGACCAATTATGGAGAGCATTAAGACACTTTTTAGTCAAATCTTGCCAATTCACATGGGGTTGAACTCTCTTATTAATGAAGGTGAGAATTTAGATTTATATAATATAAAATAATTTTACATTCTAATTCAATCATAAATTATTTAAAATTTTAAAATAATTATTATAAATATCAATAAATTTAAATTCAAATACAAAATACACATTAAAAAAAATCAAGTCAAAATTCTCGAATTGACCTAGAAGCAAGAATTCTTAGCTTCAGATCTACCCTCGTTCATTTGTTGTGGTCTGCTTTCCAAACATGCGGACAGTCTATTATTAGATAATAATATAAATTTATTTATTTTTATTTATAGGAATTGAATATAATAAAGTTTATAATGTTCATACAATATATTTAATCAATTAAATTATACCACATAGTAATATAGATTTATTTTATGTTATTAATGTATGATTTTCTCTATTTTTCTTAGGGTGATGTATGATTTTTTCTTAAATATTAAAATTAAATATAAATTGTAAGGTACCTACCTAGAAGTGAAATTCAGTAAGATTCATATTATCATTAATAATGACTAATGGATGACTTTTCAATTTCTTTCATGTGCCTAGCCAACACGAATTTAATTTTAATTTTTAATATTTAAAACTTGCTGTTTTATCCAGATTGAGTGCTTGTGTTGGTCTGGGATACCAAAATTTGCACATCGACATAATTCCATTGCTGACAGAAAGCAAAGTGAATGCCAAATTGGCATTGATGATTTGACGCACCGTCTCAAGATTTGTTTGTATTACACATTACACATACCTTTATAAAGAGCCGACACGTGGCACTATGAAACTCGATAACCAGATAAGCATTTCCAATAAAAGTTTAGGGTACAATTACATGAATCTCATCATACAAGTAGGCACACTTTGAAAATAAAAACTTCATCTTAAAAAAATGTCCATAATGAAAAGAAGAAAGAGAACATGCACGCACCTTACCTTATCCCCATTTTTTCCCCTGTACTTTTAATTTGTAAGGACGATAGAAAATGAGTCCTTCAATTTCTCATTGGTGTGTAAATTGTCTCTCTCATCATGATTTTAGTTGCTTGCCATCACTTCGCATTTTTTGAAGTGATTGTTTGGCACCATGGAAGCACAAACCCCACTTACCTAGTGCGCCACACATGAGTAGCACCTAGCAAAATATTCATAGAATTAAGATAAGATCTTCACCATAGGAGTAATTCAAGATGAGCTGTCAACAAAAATCATATCTCAGTTACATTGGTTTCAGATAGGATTGGAATTGAAAAGCAAAGTGCTCCCATTCTCATACAAAATTCTCTAATTCTCTAAAGTTTTTTTTTTAACATGTTATTTGTAAGAAATTATTTTGCAAAAAATAATGATAATTTTTTATCAAAAATCTTAAACAAAGATAAGATAAATATTTTTCTTTAACACAATTCATTTCATATCTAAAAACTAATAAAAATTTAAATTTAAATCATTTGATTAAAGAGAATAGGTCACTGTCATATATCTATATTTGTATTGTTTGTTATCTTTCACCAAAGTTGAAAGACTAATTTCATGTAATGCCAAAAGAAGTTCGAAGTACTTGACATCGTCCTTTGTCCTAAACCTGAAATGAGACCCACTATTTGGCTTTCTGGACACTACCAGAAAATTAGCAGCTCATGCAAACATAAAAAAAAAAAACCATTAGTGCCTGTCACGAGTTTTTAACATTTTCCTTGACAAGACCCAATAATGCCAGCTTCAATTAAGAATAAGGTATATTTGAAAACAAAAGGAGCAAAGCTACAATCCCAATCAATTCATTTGTTATTTCAATTTTTTTTACAGAAAAATATTTGATCCAACTAGAACTGAATTTTCATTTTGTAAATAAAATCTCAAAGTTTAAATTTTATAAATAAGAAAATATATTTAGAAAAAAAAACTTGATAGATGATAAATTTTTTTATAAAAATTTATCATCAATAAAATTAATATATATTCTCAATTTCTCACTATTAACATAGATACTTAAATATTGTCTGCACTCTGCACATAGATACCTAGCCGTCAAGTACTGCTTGTCCGTATTAAGGGTCTAGTGACCATGTCCGTCTTTTCATTTCTCTTTCGCATATTTTTTCTTTGTTCTGCAAAAATATTTTTATCCACACCAAAAAAATCTACTCCGTCTATTCTTAATATGTACTTTTAGCATATTATTTTTGTTTTAAAATTTTGGTTAGTTCACAATTTTAATGTATAATAATTATGCATTTTTTCTGATTATATTATTATATACAGTGTAGTGATTATGATAATAAATTAGTAATTTTAAATTTCACAAGATATTTACAATGGAATATTATTAGTTGCACATTTATATTGAAAACAAATTCTGTGCCATTAAAGGTGGCATAAAAATATCAAAAAGTGAATTCACAATAATTATAAAAAATTACAGTAAGTTAGAAATTAAATAATAAAAAATAGTATAATTTTTTTTCTTAGTTCAAGGGTGTCCTTCAAGACTCAGTTATTAAGTATGAGACTAATCCAACATACAATAGTGGTCTAAAAAAATTTTATGCAGAAAAAATCAAATATAAATTCTCTCACTAAATATAATTTTTTGGGATACTATAAAGCAATAAACAAGAATTTGTTTTATATATATCAAATAATGTGTGAAGAAACATCTTAAATAACTAGTATTGTTTAGAAATGAAAAGAGTAATATTTAATGTTATAAATAGTTAAATACCCTTCTACCAGTTACCCTAATTTTTGAAGAGAAAAATTATTTATTACTTTTTTTTTTTTTTTACCAAGGATGACCTAAGTCAAAATTATAAAAAGACTATTCGTGGAAACATAATATCCACAAAGTTAAATTAATATGTTAAAATTAAGATTAAATCATTTGAGTATTACTTGAATTTGATCATTGTCAAAAATAATTTTTAACCTGACATTATTTGACATTACTTATCATTTGATTGAACTGCACATTAGATAGAATTCATTTTCTCATATGAATAAGAGGATTAAGACAAAAAAAAAACCCACAAAGTCTATCCTTAGTCAACTATTACTTTCTTTAGGAATTAGGAGGCTCACTAAAACAATGGAAATTGAAAACCCTAACTGAAACAATGTCTATGGTTAGCCAACCAACCGCAACTGCATTTCCTTTCCTTGATTAAGTATGAGAGATATCCAGAGTTCCCAATCCTGCTGCAGACATTGCTTAATCTTTTTAAGAATTGAGGTATAGTGATGAGTTTTGTGGACAGGTTTCATGATTAGAGCCATAACTACTTAATATTTTTATGCCAAGCTAACTAAAGTGCAGTAGCTATAGCTTATGCTTATAATTCAGTCATCAACACAATACAGTATCCTTAATGTTTTGTGAATCCTCCCATCCAGTATCCTTTCTTGAGCATAAATCGGAAATTTTTTTTATTGACACTTTATTTTCTCCCTTTACAAACTACAAAATTTAGAACTATACTGAAAAAAGAGAAAAAATACATTTAAAATCTGGCATCCTCGAAGCCATGCAAGTCACTGACTCTGTTCATAGACTTTCTCATAATAGCCACTTTAGCCAGTCTCTCAGCTACTCTCCAAGCCGACATCGGCGTAAGTGGCTCCCCCTTTTCATCGAAGCAATTATTATTACAACTACTTCTTAACTTTTGGCTCCTCAGCTCGGCTTGTTCGGATTCGAGCCAGCGCAAGCACTCATCACCCTGTTCGCGGCTCACAGATGCTCGAGCCGAGGATAGCAACTCAAGCGCGCCAGACACGTCGTTACGAGCCATCAACCTTCTCGACTCGGCTACGGCGCGAGCGCTGACCTGGCAACGTCTTAACCGTTCGATTCTGGGGTCGCATGATCGAACCGTGCGGGGTCGCGGAACGTTTAACTCACGATCCTTGGAAATAACAAGCTCTCGAGTGAAGGGGTCACGATGGGAACACCGTACGGATATAACACGTTGGTGGGACCCACGCGAAGCTGTGCCAGCTGGCACTTTCAACTCCACTAGAATTTCTCTCCCCTCCGCCGCGTAGAGATCGCCGAGCGCGACGGATTCCGGCGAGAGAGCGTCGGTGCAACCCTTGGCCAGAGAATACACGGCGGAGATCTCCGCCGGAGCCGAGCGAGACGTGAGTTTTAACTCGAGTTTGAAGTCCTGTGCCGCCACGCTCAACAAATTGCCCACGCGCTTCGCTAACTCGTGGTCGTGTTGCGCGTGGTTACACGCGCCATCGTAAGAGAATCTCAGTGAATGAATGTCGAAGCGCGTGGAGGATAATCGCTGATCCTCGTGGCTGTTTGTGAGGAGAATGATTTTCGCGACGGTGTTCTTCTGCCGCCGATCTTCCAGAACCCTCGCGGCTTTCTTCAGCGCGTTGTTCCTCGCCGCCGTTCCATCGCGGCGGAGCTCAACGGAGGAAAGCGCGTCGACTACTCGCCGCGCCGCCATCTGGCCGCGGCCGGTCATCCTCCGCAGGGGAAACAGCCGTTTCGATCCGCCGGAGAATGCGACGACAGAGAGACGATCAGCGGAGCCGAGCGACGAGATAACAACCTGCATCGAGCGCTTCAGCATCCGATACTCTTCGCCGGAAACACTCCCTCCGACGTCGATCACCGCGACGAGATCCGCCGGCGGCCGATTCGCCGCCGCGTTACGCGGCTGAGACTTCACATTCAACACCGCAACGTACGTCTCGGAACTCCGGTTGGAAGCCACAACCGCAGCCTCCGGCGAGAAGAACGCGTCGATGTTTTTGGTTCTGATCATCGACGACACATTGAAATTTGTTTCTTCGTCGTTTTGTTCTTCATCTTCTTCTTCTTCGTTCTCACTAGATTCGGGAATCGGATTGAAACGCGAGACCGACGTGGGCGACATGAGAGGCTCGTCGTCGTCGTAGTTGTGGAGCTTAAACGACCTCGTCGTTTTGAGTTCTGCGTTTCCTTTGTTTTCGTCTGCGTTTTGCTGCAGTTGTTTCCAGTTAGCGTTGCACACAGGGCACGTGACCATTCGGTGTTTTTTCACGTGACCTGCTAGGCATGGGAAGTGAAAGACGTGAGAACACTCCGCAGTGAAAATCGCTTTTCCTTCGCCGGTTTTCACACTCCGCATGCAGATTTCGCATGAGCCCTGCAAAAAAAATTCAAAACAAAAAAGTTATAAGAAAAATAAGAATAAGTAAATAAAAAAGAAATTAAAAGGGTAGAGTGTGGTTAATTAGGTTAACTTACTTTGGATAAGCGTAAGGTGGATTTGAGAAGAGAGAAGGTTGAGGGTGAGTTTGGGGAAGAGGGAGTGGATTGATGAAACGACACGGGGGTATTGCGTTTGGTGGGAGAGGGAGTTCTTGCATTATTATTATTGTGTTTGGAAAGTGGTGAATTGGTTCGGGAATGGAGGGTGGGAATTGATGATGAGAAATTGGTGGAAGTGATTTTGGGACTTGAATTGATGTTGTTGTTGTCGTAACAATAATTACAATTTTCTGGTTCTTGCGTGTTTTGGGGAATGGTATTGGATGTGCGAAACGTCCTTCTCCATCCCGAAACCATATTTCTGAGTTTTCTCACTCACTAGCTGAGGATTTTGATGGTTTTGTTTTGTGGAGACGGGTTGCAATGGGGAAAAGCTTGTGCACTTGAAAGTGGTTATTACGAAGGCTAGAGGAAAGGAAATGCCAGTGGACTAGATAGATTGAGAAGTGAGGAGTGAGAACCCCTTTAATGTTCTTGTTTTCCTCCTTTCTTCCCCACCACTCTATTTATAAATAAAATATTTCTGTTTTGTTTTTTGAGAGCCAGATAGATAAACCAACCCAATGGAAATTTGGAAAGCTTTTGATGTTACCTTCCAAATTCAAAATGTCATCCCAACTTGTGTTCTATTTGCTTTTAGTTTACATTCTTTAGTTTATATATTTCAGTATTTTTTACGATATATATATATTGAAATAGAGATATTATTTATTTTCACTCTTATTTTCTTTTAGTCTAATGATATTATAGATAATGATTCTAATGAGTAAATCACTTTTACCTGGTATTTCATTTCATGCTTTTGTAAAATAAATGTTGAAATAATAAATAAAATTGTAAAAAAGGAAAATATAAATAATGTAACCTTTAATAATGACTGGTTTTTTACATTTGAGAACGATCCAGCAAGTGGCATAAACCTATTTCCATCTCTGTTTTTGCTTCACGCACGCACATGGGTTGCTCCGATTCATCCCTTAAGCCTTAATCTCTGTCACTTCTCCTTTTCTAACAAAGCCAAAATCCGTCTCAGCAATTCATCCTTGTTCATTTTCAAACTTTATAAACAATTTGACATAAAAAACTACACGAATTATTATTAGTAACGAGTTTCAACTTTCAATGGCCTTTGTGTACTGTGGTGCAACGTTGATTGTTGAATAGAATAACCAAGTTTTACGTCTCTGACATCTGGTATATTCTTAATTTATGTTGTGATCATTCAATAGTACTCATAGTTTAATTTAATTAAGGTTGTCGTTAGCAAAAAAATATACAAACAATTAAGATTGCAAAAAATTCCAAGCTGTAAACAGTAAAAGTGAATTTAATGTGTAAGTTTTTCGTGCATGAAATCATTCTTCCTCACAGTGAATTTGGTGCTTCGGAATAGAGGCTTTTAAGTGGTCAAACCATGTTAATATTATTCAGAAAAGAAAACACTATGTCAATAGTATTTTCTATTTTTTTTTTTCATTCGTAAAAGAATAAAATTTTTTTTATATATTTATTTCTTCGAAAGTTCAAGAATTAAAATATTATTATTTTTTTAATTTTATTTGTTATCTTAAATAATTTACACACTTGTTATAAATGACATAGAAATTATAGTGAAAGTCGTATTAAGAAATTAAAATAATTTCAATACAAACAAAGATATTTATTGCATTTCTGAATTTTGTCTGCTGGGTAGATAGATGAAAAAGTTTTACTAACCAGTGTTTTTAAGAAATTAATCGTTTTTTTTATTAAAACTTACATTGAAGACATATTTAAAAAATCGTGATAAAATATATGAATATAGCATTTCTTTTCATTACTTTTGAGACTTTAAACAGTGTCAATAAAGAAACGGTTAACATATATGTAAAAAAACATATATGTAAAAAATAATTAAATTAATATTAAATGAATTTTACTATATAATATTTATAAAATAAATAAAAAATATCACATTAAGTTCCTAGTAATTAATATATTATTTATTTATTTTATATAAAAAATATTTATTTGAAATGAAAATATTTATCCTCCACTCCTTTTCCTTCTAAAACTTAAAATACAGACCTGACATTTGTGAACACGAAAAACACATCATCTGTCCCATTAATGATTTATAATAATAACAAGAAAATTCTGATGAAAAATATCTTTTTCCCTTGGCCATTTATTTTGTTTCCATTGGAGCCTATGGATTGACACACGGTTAGAAATAGAGATATTCCTAAAAGCTGCCAATAATTATATATAACTTATTCATATGGACAAACAATGTAAAGACTCAGAGATAATTAATTCTACAAATCTAGAGTGCCCGAGTGCCAATCATTCTATCTATATTATGTAGAATAAAAGGCTTTTTTCAAGGTTAGTGAATGGTGATCGTGGATCTACAATAATTGGGACACATGCCATGCCCCATAATACGATTACTACCAACCAAAAATCATGAATTAATCTCACATAGTAACATAACATATTTTTTTAGCATACTATATTTATACGAAATTATTCCTAAAAAAATAATGACAAATCTTCATTAAAAATCTTGAGTACTGTGAATATTTTTTTCTTAATAAAAATCAAAATTCAAGAATTATTTTGTTAAGAGACAAACTACTACTATATAATAAAGCACTTCAGTGTGTTGTAAATTGCAGCATGCATTATATGTTAAGTTTTTGCCTCTCACACAGCACATGCATTAGTTGCGCGCCTCGCTAAAATGCAAAACAAGACGACCTCTGCATAATGAATTCTAGACTCTAGTAGTATTAACTAAACTTCTTTTAGATGAGAGCTAATAACTGTAAAACACTTTTTTTTAGCACACGTACTATTATAGTTAAAAAATATTAAAAATTATAAAATTATGAATAAAATTTATTAAATAAAGACGGAGACCTGTAAAATTTTATGATTGAAGACTATTTATTTTAATATTTTGTTTAAAATAATGCACTTATATATAATAATGGGGAACATTTGTTTCAGGTCATCTTCTATTCTAGAATACAAAGTGAGAATATCTATTAAGTTTAATGATTATGTACATGTAAAAAGAATTATAAAATTGACATTTGTTAGTATTAAAATTAATAAATTTCATACATTGTATAACTATATAAAATTATTTTATCATTTGTATATGACTTATTTTCTCATATTGATTCTCATTCTCATGTATACGACAAAAGATTTCCAAATATCTTTTATTTTCACAGTAAAAAAGAAGTATATTTTATTTTCAGAAAAAAAGTTATATTCACATAGGAATATCAAAACTTATTTCTATCACAACTTATAAATTTCATTTTTATTTAAATCTTTTGAATTTAAAAAATATTCTAAAAATTATTAAAATATATATAAACAATTTTTTGAATATTAATAAGTAGTTGGTTCAAATGAAATTAAACTCGATCTCTTTTTAAATAAGATATCAAATTTGAGTCTTGTAAGTGAAAAAAATATTATTAAAAAAAGATATTTCATTCATGATTAATTCGTTTCTCTAGTAGAAATAAATTATTAATAAAATTAGTAAATATTTTATATCAATATCGTGATATAAAAATATTTTTTTAAATATACCCAAAATAACGTTGTTAATTATAATATTCTTGAAAATTAAATTCAAGTAAATGTAATATGTTACCTTCAAAAAAATCTTGTTTACTGTTAACATTTCCCATTTCTTTCACTAACACACTGACATGATCTATATGTTTTTTCTTTTACGCATTGATTAATGAGGAGATAAAAATTGAAGCATTGCTAGCGGCAAAAGTCCAAATCAGGTCCCTAAGGAGTAGCTTTTAGTCTTCATCATCACTATTGCAGCATTTGTACGCCAACCCTTTTCAAAACGACTGTCAAGTTCTGTCGTATTCATTCTGGTAGAAGGAGTTCATACTAGAACTAGGTGTAAGCAAGGGACAGTTTTCGCCATCAGGCTGTACCACAATTGGTTCAACCCTAATAAATTTAGCCACAGCAAAACGATATGTGCACACAGAATGTTCTAGTGGCATGCATTTCAAAAAGCAAGACAATTAAGGATTTCAGGGGACTTTAATTTGAGACAATGACATGCATGTACCACAATGTTGCACAAATGACATTGACAGGTAACATGCAATTATCATAAGATTGTTGCAACTTAATAAAAAATCTTAAATTTAAATCTTACATAAATAAAAAATTGACTAAAAAATAAAACAACTTAAGTCCAAACTTTAATCCTACTACTAGAAAAGTTATTTGTTATTAATTTTTATAAGAAAAAGGTCTCATATCAATCTTATGCAAGCAAAAAGCCTATGTAAGCTGGCAAAAAAAAAGATCATATGTATAGTTGTCTTATTTAAAGTAAATTAATTTTTTAAATTTATTTTAGATTTTATTTATTATTGGACTGATTCTGTACAAATATTCGAAGAGTTTTTCGGTATAACGATTATATTTGATTCAAATAGGATTGACTATTCTATGAAAAAAAAATTGACATTGACTAGCAAAACATGCATTCCATAATGGGGTGGTTTAAGAAGAAACGCGTGGACCCATTGTTTGCCAACACGAAAGATAATTGAGAGAAACATTTGTAACCTTAGCTTAATCCACGGATGGTGTTTATGGTTTTTCAATGGGCAATGTGGCAACGTAGGACACATTAATGAAGAAAGCCACCCTTTGTGTGTGTGTGGATGGCCTATGTGTGGTTTCAATTTTGATCTGACACACTTTGATTATGATCTGATCTAAACAGACTTCGATGAAAATCTTGGGAAAAAAATTTGAAGGATATTTTGTCCTTTTGATAACGTTGTCAAATTGTCGTCCAAAAAATGTTCTGAGCACCATGTAAGAGCTGATCCTTATCAACGAAGGAGGGAAAAAATCTAGGAATTTCAGCATCCTCCGGCGATCTATGTCTGTTCTTTCCTTAATTTGTACTTCAATTGTGACAAAAATTAGAAGACTCTTGACTAGATAGGTCGAAAGAGATTGATGATACTACCAAACAAGTTTAATTCTTGGATGTCTTTTGGATTGTTGCTCGTCGATCTGTAAATGGACTTAGCTATATGACATGCAATGAGACTGAATATGCTAAACATTTAATGATGATTTGTGAGAAAGCACATGCATATATTTTGTCACCAATGGAAGTGTTTTTCTTTTTTTGTGTGTACAAAGGAAACAAATTTGTACAATGGGAAGAAACTTTTAATACTACCAGACTAGATGCCAATGGTATCAGTTTAAACCACGAGCGGTTGTATCTTGTTATAACTACTCAACTAATCCCTTGTAGTAAAAAAATTTTCTTAATAAAGTTATTCACCCAGCAAGATCTTAGTGGCTTTAAGGAGAGTTGGATAATGTCCATAAAGAGAATGATACTTAACTGTTGGATCAAGTGACCTCGAAATAGTTAAGAAGATGGGGTTGAATTAATTATTATGTGTCTTGACTAATTAAAAAATTATCTTTCTTAATGTTACTAGATTCAACTAGGTTTTTATTACAAAGTTAAGAAAGTAAAGAACAGAAACAGAAACTTAACCAAAAGTAAAAACGCCAATTAAAAGTACACAACGGAAATTAAAGAGTGTAGGAAAGAAGAAGACCAACACAAGATTTATACTGTTTTGGCCACAATCCGTGTCTACATCCAGTCCCCAAGCAACCAACGGTTCTTAAGATTTCTTTCAACCTTGTAAAATCCTTTACAAACCAAAGATCCACAAGGGATGTACCCTCCCTTGTTCTCTTTGAACAACCAAGCGAATGTACCCTCCACTTGAACTGATCCACAAGAGATGTACCCTCTCTTGTTCTCAGTATAACAACCCAAGTAGATGTACCCTCTACTTGTGCCACAAAGGATGTATCCTCTAATGTGTTAGGACAAAGAATTCTCAGACGGTTAGTCCTTTTAATCTTTGTAAGGGAAAACAAAAGATATCTCAGGCGGTTAGTCTTTTGAAATCTTTTGTTTAAGGGGAAGGGAAGAATCAAAAGAATTCTTAGGCGGTTAGTCCTTTGAATTCTCTTGGAAAGAGAGAAGGGAGACACAAAAGAATTTGATTAGTTCTTCTATTCTTTTGGCAAAGGGAGAAGAGAATAAAAGATAGTACACTTTTGTTTTCTGCAGAATTTTCACTTGCAGAAAAACAAGGTTAGGAAAAACGAAACTTAGAAAGCTTTTTGACAAAGGAAGAACAAGAAGAGAGATGAGTAGAAAGGAATTCTTAGAAGTTTCTCAAAAAATTGTTAAAGAGTTGTAAAAGTTCTTTTTGAATGCAAGTCAAGGCCTTACTTTTATAGACTCTTCATGTCTGGTCAAGAAAACCATTGGAAGAGTTATAACCTTGAGAAAATCATGTCAAAAGTTACAACTTTTGACCTTTTATTCAAAACTTATCACTGGTAATCGATTACCATAATTATGTAATCGATTACACAATGTATTTTATGAAAAGTTGTGACTCTTCACAATTGGATTTGAATTCCAACGTTCAGATACACTGGTAATCGATTACCAATATAGTGTAATCGATTACACCATTTGAAAAATATTTTGGAACGTTGCAAATCAGTTAAAAACATTTTGAAATCAAATTTGGTCACTGGTAATCGATTACATGAAACTGGTAATCGATTACCAGAGAGTAAATACTCTGGTAACTTAGAAATTTTTTGAGAAAACTCTTTTGTAAAACAAAATTGTGCTATGTTTGGATTTTTGAAAAATACTTCCCTTGTGAAGTCTTGACTATTGCTTCTCGATTTCTTCTCTTGAATCTTGAATCTTGAATCTTGATCTTGATTGTTCTTGAATCTTGAATCTTAAAACTGAATTGTTCTTGAATCTTGATTCTTTGAGACTTGATTCTTGAAGCCTGATTCTTTGGAACTTGCTTAACTCTTGATTCTTTGGCATCATCAAAATAATCTTGGAAGTCATTGCTTCCATAATCTTCCCTTTTTTGATGATGACAATCCTAAAATCAAGAGGATACATACAAGTTTTGTTCTACCGTTCACTCATCTCTTTCTCCCCCTTTCTTTTTGAATTTATGCTTAATTTTAAAGCTTTGAAAATATAATATCTTGATTTCTAAAATACTCATTTTTCTCTCCCCCTTTGGCAACATCAAAAAGGCCAAAGTGCGTAAAATATGAATAATTTAATCATACACAAAGCATAATTTGTAAAACAAACATAAAAGATTCTAAAACATACATAAAGCAAAACATGAATAAAACCAAATTGTAATGCAAACCACTTAGTCATATATCACAAACCATAAATATCATGTTCAGTCATACTAAGCAAATATTAAAAGAAATACTAAGTGTTCAAATGTCATAATAATATAGCCAAATACACGACTAGAAATCAAAATACTATTAATAATAGTAATGTCTAAACTGATGGTGGTGGTGGAGGTAAATCAAGGCAGTCGCGAATGATGGTGACATCTTCTTCAACCCTTGTGATCCTTGAGTCCATTTCGTCGAATCGCGTGTCCACTTGTCGTTCCAAAGCATCAAACCTTTCACCAACATAAGTTTGAAGTCCATCAAACCTGTCCAAAATACTCTGAAGGAGAGAAGAGTCCCCTTCAACCGGTAATTATCCTTTATCATCATTTGGTTGAGCACCCTTTTTTACCCAAGAGCCATCACGCTTTTTGCGGTAACCAAAGGACGCAACCACAGCAGCACCGATCAAGAAAGATCTCTTGATTGGAACATAAGGTTCAGAATCAAGAGGGGTGTTAAAATGTTGAAGGAAAAGAGTGACTAAATGAGGATAGGGCAAATGAGCATTTAATCGCAATGCCTTATGCATGCGATATCAGACTAGGTGTGCCCAATCAATTTGTCGATCGGTATGAAAGGCCCACATGACTATAAGATCTTCTTCAGAAACCTGTGCAAGGTTTGAAGATCTTGGGAGTAAGATACGAATTAATAAGATAGTGAAGGATGTGGCTTTCAAGAGCCAATGAACCGGCAAGCAGCCTTCTGGTCATATCCTCTTGGTTGGTGCAAACCAACTGGCGGGCATCATGCACAGAAAAATCAAACTTCCAATCATGGTCCAGTGCACCTTCAAATGGTACACCGTCACTAGACAATTGGGTCAAATCATAGAAGAGGGATTAGTCAATGACCATCTTTATCCCATAGACCTCAAAAATCAAGGTACTTTCCTGAATTTCAAGGTTATAATAAAAAGCTTTTACCAATTCAGAATACACAACCAGTTTTAAAGACATAAAGGGATTGAGATTTGAGTTTTGAAATGCTTGAATGCATTCAAAACTCTCATCAGAAAAGAAATCCATATCTATGAACTTAGGGTCAATGATAGAACGAGAGGAGAAGAGGTTTGTGTACCGTATACGTTGTTCTTCCGATGAGAACAATGAGGATGAGGAAATGGAGGAAGGAATTGGAGTATCATGAGCCTCGGAGTGCCGTTGGCTTCTACTTGAAGAACCCTTGCGCTTCTTCGATGGTTCCGCCATTTGAGAGACTTATTCGAAATTTCAATTAGTTAAAATGAAAGAGGATGAAAAAAGATGAATTTTGGGTTTTGTGGGACATGATTTGGATAAGAAATGAGTAAGTTATGGCTGAAATACGAATTGGGAACGAGGGTTCGCGAGAGGAATGAGAGGTTTAAGATTTCAGATTTTGAAATCTGAATTTATAAGAGTAGGGACGCATTGTAATCAATTACAACATTTGGTAATCGATTACACTCTTTCTGACTGTCTTGTAATCGATTACAGTATTGTAGTAATCGATTACCAGAGAATATTTTAGCGAAACTTAAATGCTGAAGGAAATCTTAGGGTGAAAGGATTTGAGAGGGGGTCAAAATACTTTATATCTAAAAACTCTTATATGAAAATAAATATATATAACGTAATAGATTTTTTAACAACTTTATGAAAGATTTTTTTTAAAGCAAGTAATTCACATATCATACTCAAAATCATGCAAGAATCATAGACATCATCAAATATTTGTTTTCAAAAGAATAGACTTCATGTTAAAAAAAAAAACTCAATCAAACATATTAGCACAAACTCATTATAGCAATCAAACAAGACAAACAAATAAAATTTTGTTAGTCATCATATAAACAAGTTAAATGAAAGAAAAATTTCAATCAACTTAATTTAAAAGATAATGGTTTTGATGTTACCTTTTTCATGATTTAAGTGCCTAGATCTTTGAAAATGGAAGTCAGCCTTTTGTTTTTCTTACTTAAACTTCTTGAGAGATGTTTTCATCACTTTCATAGTCCTTGGATAGAAGGTTGATCTCCTTCTCCGAACCATCGGATGAGTCATTGTCATCCCAAGCAATATACGACTTCTTGGATCTTCTTTCTTTATAGCTTTTCTTGTCATTCTTCTCGGGCCATAACTCATTTGAGGGGCAGTTTGCCTTTATGTGACCATGTTGATTACACTTATAGCATTTAAGTGTAGGAGAAACTTCTTAGGATCTCTTCCCATTGTTGAAGTTATGGCTTTTCTCCATTCTTCTATTTTTGACGAATTTATGAAACTTCTTCACAAAGAGTGAGAAGTCCTCTTCATCATCAAATTCTTCTTCTTCTTCTTCTTCTTCTTCTTCTTCTTCTTCTTCCATTGAGGAGGAGGCTTTGAGTGCTATGCTTCTTTTCCTTTTGTCGGTCTCTTCATTTTGATTGAGACGTTGAAGTTCCATTTCATGTTCCTGCAATTTGCCAAACAAAGTGGCAAGAGACATAGAGGAAAGATCTTTACTTTTAGAAATGGCAGTTACCTTGGGCTGCCATTCCCTACTTAAGCATCTTAAAACTTTATTAATTAAATCTTCATTAGGGAAGGTTTTTCCTAAGGAGGCAAGATGATTGACTATGTGTGTGAATCTTTTCTGCATACTTTGGATGTTCTCATTAGGGTTCATCCTAAATAATTCATATTCATGTGTAAGGGTATTGACTCTAGATCTTTTCACATCAATGGTGCCTTCATGTGTAAGTTGGAGAGTATCCCACATCTCCTTTGCATTTGAATAGTTAGACACTCTAAAATATTCATCTATTCCTAGGGCAGAAGTGATGATGTTTTTTACTTTAAGATTATATTGGATTCTTCTTCTATCCTCTTTAGTCCATTTATCTCTAGGTTTTTTTGTTGTTGTGCTTGTGCTTGCATCTACTATGGTGGGTACATAAGTTCCTATTTCTATTGCTTCCCAAATGTTTAAATCTATGGCTTCAATAAAGATTTGCATTCAGGTTTTCCAATAGTGGTAACCCTCACCATTAAAGATAGGTGGCCTATGGATGGAATTTCCCTCGGGAAACAGAGAATTTGAGGAGGCCATGAATCTTGAAGTTGTGAAACTTTTCTTAAGATATCTGCTCTGATACCACTTGTTGGATCAAGTGGCCTCAGAATAATTAAGAAGGGGAGGTTGAATTAATTATCAATGTGTCTTGACTAATTAAAAAATTATCCTTCTTAATGTTACTAGATTCAACTAGGCATTTAATACAAAGATAAGAAAGTAAAGAACAGAAACAAAAACTTAGCCAAAAGTAAAAGCGGCAATTAAAAGTACACAGCGGAAATTAAAGAGTGTAGGGAAGAAGAAGACAAACACAAGATTTATACTGGTTCAGCCACAATCCGTGCCTACATCCAGTCCCCAAGCAACCAACGGTTCTTAAGATTTCTTTCAACCTTGTAAAATCCTTTACAAGTCAAAGATCCACAAGGGATGTACCCTCCCTTGTTCTCTTTGAACAACCAAGTGGATGTACCCTCCACTTGAACTGATCCACAAGAAATGTACCCTCTCTTGTTCTCAGTATAACAACCCAAGTAGATGTACCCTCTACTTGTGCCACAAAGGATGTACCCTCCAATGTGTTAGGACAAAGAATTCTCAGGCGGTTAGTCCTTTGAATCTTTGTAAGGGGAAACAAAAGATATCTCAGGCGGTTAGTCCTTTGAAATCTTTTGTTTAAGGGGAAGGGAAGAATCAAAAGAATTCTCAGGCGGTTAGTCCTTTGAATTCTCTTGGAAAGAGAGAAGGGAGACACTAAATAATTCAAGCAGTTAGTCCTTCTATTCTTTTGACAAAGGGAGAAGAGAAGAAAAGATAACACACTTTTGTTTTCTGCAGAATTTTCACTTGCAAAAAAACAAGGTTTGGAAAAAAAAATTTAGAAAGCTTTTTGACAAAGGAAGAACAAGAAGAGAGATGAATAGAAAGGAATTCTTAAAAGTTTCTCAAAAATTGTTAAAGAGTTGTAAAAGTTCTTTTTGAATGCAAGTCAAGGTCTTACTTTTATAGACTCTTCATGTCTGGTCAAGAAAATCATTGGAAGAGTTATAACCTTGAGAAAATCATGTCAAGAGTTACAACTTTTGACCTTTTATTCAAAACTTATCACTGGTAATCGATTAACATAATTATGTAATCGATTACATAATGCATTTTATGAAAAGTTGTGACTCTTCACAATTGTATTTGAATTCCAACATTCAGATACACTGGTAATCGATTACCAATATATTGTAATCAATTACACCATTTGAAAAATATTTTGGAATGTTGCAAATCAGTTAAAAACATTTTGAAATCAAATTTGGTCACTGGTAATCGATTACATGAAACTGGTAATCGATTACATGAAATTGGTAGAGTAAATACTCTGGTAACTTAGAAAATTTTTTAGAAAACTCTTTTGTAAAACAAAATTGTTCTATGTTTGGATTTTTGAAAAATACTTCCCTTGTGAAGTCTTGACTGTTGCTTCTCGATTTCTTCTCTTGAATCTTGAAATCAACTTCTCTTGAATCTTGAATCTTGAGTCTTGAATCTTGATCGATTGTTCTTGAATCTTGAAACTTAATTGTTCTTGAATCTTGATTCTTTGAGACTTGATTCTTGAAGCCTGATTCTTTGGAACTTGCTTAACTCTTGATTCTTTGGCATCATCGAAATAATCTTGGAAGTCATTGCTTCCACATTAACTTCGAATCATTGACCTCTTTTGTCAACTTGCATTTATTGTGAAAATGACCTCTAAAACCAGTTACAGCCGTTTCAAACATAATATGGGCAATTTCAAATTTATCAACTTACCATTGATAGCAACAACAGTCCACCAAAAGGCACAACATACACTAGATTAGCCCACATCCATAACAAACCAACATACCTGAAGGATTACGTGTGAAGGAGCCCAACAATCGTACTTAATTCCGTTAGCCTTGTTGCTTGTTAGGGGACAACTTCAGAACCACAATCAACCACAATCCAATTCTGTTATAACAGAATTGATATCATAATTAATATATGATATTTTAAACAAACACTATATAAAGGAATGCAGTGAATGAAATAAACACAGAACAATTTAGAAATACTTAGCTTATTTTCCTTAGCTTCTTCCTTTAGCTTATTGCTATCATTTTGGTCCGACCTGGCCTGTCTCAGCCAGCCACCATGCCAGACCACAATACCAAACAAACAACCATCGAACGTCTTGAGGAAGCAGTCTCACGACTGACTCAAGCCCAAGCCACCCTTACCCAAGGCAAAGCCACCCTTACACAGAACCACGCAACCCTCGCATAGACCCAAACCACCATGAACAACAAGATGAATTTCATGCTCGAGCATCTTACTGCTCTTACCATACATCCTTCCTCCCCTTAGCCCCCACCATCACCCACTATTTTAGCCTCACCATAAACCTCCAAACCCCATATGAAATTAGACGTACCTCGTTTCGATGGCCAAGACCCCGTCGGCTGAATTTTTAAAATCTGCCAATTCTTTGATTATAGTGGCATCCTTTTACATGGATGGACCAACATTGTCGTGGTACCAATGGATGACCCGCAATGGGTTCATCACGTCATGGCCAGCCTTGTTACAGGCTCTGGAATCGCGCTTTGCTCCCACCTTCTATGACGATCCACATGGGGCACTTTTCAAACTCCAACATAAGGGCTCAATGAATGAGTATCTTAGTGAGTTTGAAAGACTTGCTAATCGAAGTGTTGGCCTTGCTCCGCTGGCATTATTGAGTTTCTTCATTTCAGGTTTATACTCTGAACTCCGCAAGGAAGTCCAAGCTCTTCAACCTATCTCTCTCCTGCAGGCGGTGACACTGGCGAAGCTGCAAGAAGAGAAATTTCAGGACAAATGTCGTCACTCCCGACCTCCTCCGTCCCCTTCTCTTCAGTCTCAGACAGGCCCTCCGCATTACCTTCACCTTCGCGTCCACCTGTCAAATGACTGTTCGCGGAAGAATTGGCCCTTCGTCGTGACAAGGGTTTGTGTTACCACTGTGACAAGAAGTGGGTTCTCGATCACTAGTGTCGGCCACGACTTCATCTCTTGATTGCGGATGATGAAGAGGACTGCCCCAACTCTACCCTTTATCTCTAGACTTCAATACGAGCGATACCCTTCACCACGAGGACAATTTAGGTGTGCCCCAAATCAGTCTCAATGCATTATCAGGGATGCCCGCACCTAAGACCTTTCGCATTTATGGCACTGTCGCCCACCACCAGGTTGTGATTCTCGTTGATGGCGACAATACTCACAATTTCATCCAGGCAAGGCTCGCTGCCTTCCTTCATTTGGATACTTCCTCCATAGCCACGATACGCGTCATGATTGGTAATGGTAGCACCCTAGACTGCGACACCAAGTGCTCCTCGATACCAATCACCATTCAGGGCCACCCTTTCTCTGTTGATTTGTACACTTTACCCATAGGGGGCGCCGATATCGTCCTCGGCGTACAGTGGTTGAAGTTGCTAGTGCCTGTCACCACTGATTACTCGTCATTGACGATGACTTTCAATTATATGGGCCAACATATTTCATTACACGCAGATCCGTCTCTTTGCCCAAGCCAAGCTTCAGCCCAACAACTTAAATGTCTCACCCAAACTTATAGCATTTCTGCCTTATTTCAGCTGACCCATGTCCCTGACCCAACCCATCACCATTCATCAACTACATCTCCCTCAGAACCACATACACACCCATCAATAGACCATCTTCTTCGTTAATACGATGACATATTACAGGAGCCACAACAACTTCCCCCTCACCGCACAATTACCCATCGCATTCACCTTTTACCAAACTCGAGCCCCGTGAATGTCAAACCTTACCGCTACCCATACTCTCAAAAGAATGAATTGGAGAGGCAAGTTGTCGTAATGCTTGATGCTGATAGGATACGCCCAAGCCATAGCCCATTTTCCTCACCTATGCTCCTTGTTAAAAAGAAAGATGGAAGCTGGCATTGTTTTGTTGATTACCGAGCCTTTAACGCTATCACGATCGAAGACCGTTTCCCTATACCTACGATCAATGAGCTGCTCAAAAAAATTGTCCGCAAGTCATGGTTCTCCAAGCTTAACCTTCGTCAAGGTTTTCATCAAATTCGAATGCATGATGATGATATTCAGAAAACGGGGTTTCGCACACACCATGGTCATTACGAGTTCAAGGTTATGCCCTTTAGACTATGTAATGCCCCTTCTACATTTCAGGCGACTATGAACGACCTTCTCCGACCATTTTTGTAGAAATTTGTGGCTGTCTTTTTCGATGACATACTAGTATACAACCCCTCTTTCCTTTCACACCTCGAGCATATGGAAATAGTCTTCTCCACACTTTTGCGCGAAGCTTTCTTCCTCCGTCGAACTAAGTGTATCCTAGCCAAACAACAGCTGAGTTATCTTGGCCATATCGTCTCCCCCCATGGAGTGGCCCCTGACCTGCAGAAGATATAGGCTATGATCGAGTGGCCAACGCCAACTTCACCCTCAGAATTACGAAGTTTCCTGGATCTCACATGATTCTATCGTAAATTCATCATAAATTATGCCGCCACAGCAGCACCGTTAACGATCCTCTTGTGTAAGGACAAATTCTCATGGAGTCCCATGGCTCAAGAAGCTTTTCAATAGTTGAAAGTCATGATGACCCAAGCTCCTATCCTCGCCACTCCCGACTTCACAATTCCTTTTACCGTTGAGACAGATGCCTCTGGTACCGCCATAGGAGCAATTCTGCTTCAGAATTCCCACCCCATAGCCTTTTTCAGTAAACAATTGTGTCCTTGGTTGTAGAAAGCCTCCACGTATGTCCGTGAACTTCATACAATTATGACTGCAGAGCGCAAGTGGCGCCATTACCTCCTGGGTCATCCTTTCATCATCATGACTGATCACTAGAGTTTGAAGGATTTAATGTCTCAAGTCATTCAAATACCAGAGCAACAAGTCTACCTTTTGAAGCTACTTGGGTATGATTATACCATTCATTACAAACCAGGGTCTACCAATGTGGTTGTGGATGCATTATCCAGGATACCGGTAACACAGACCCTGCATTTATTGCTATCCGTTCCCCATTCTCTCTTTATGGAACAGCTCCGTCAAGCATGCCAAGAGAATTCCTCGTATCAGGAACTCTTTCGCCAGGTACAGTTGCATCCAGAAGATCACCCGAGCATCACTATTAAATAGGACCTTCTATTCTTCATGATAAAGTTTGGCTGCCCTCTGGTCATGCTCTCGCGAATCTACTCATGGACGAATTCCATCAAACTCCTCTTGGGGGTCATATGGGTGTTTCTAAAACACTTTGTCGCATCCAGCAACACTTCTTCTGGCCGCACATGCGTTAAGATATCTGCCACCATGTTGCTCAATGCATAATCTGTCAATAAGTGAAATATGAGACTCGTAAGCCAGTGGGCCTGTTGCAACCTTTGCCTGTTCCTTCCGCTCTTTGGGAAGATTTATCTATGGATTTCATCACCGAATTACCAGTTTCTCAAGGTTACACAACAATCATGGTTGTCGTTGATAGATATTCAGAGGGGACCCATTTTGGACCTCTTCCCCAACATTTCACAGCTCACAAAGTTGCAGTGTTGTTCTTAGACATAGTTTGTAAGCTCCATGGGTTTCCCCAAAGCTTGGTATCCGATCACGACCCCATTTTTATCAGTGCATTCTGGAGAGAATTGTTCCGCATGAGTGGCACTAAGCTTTGCTTGAGTACGGCCTACCATCCACAGACCGATGACCAAACTGAAGTCACAAACATAGTCCTCGAACAATATCTGCGTTCATTCCTTTATGACTAGCCTCACCACTGGTACAAGTTTCTATCCTTGGCCAAATGGTCTTATAATACTTTTGTACACACTGGCACGTGTTTCTCTCTGTTTGAAGTTACATATGGCAAACCACCATCGTCTCTTCCATTGTACCTTCTAGGCTCCTCCAAAATGGAAGTTGTGGACTTTATACTCTCTTCAGGGGCTGCCATACATACTGTCCTCCAACGACGACTGCAGAAATATCAAGCTTCGATGAAGAGCAGACCTGATGCCCATCGACGGGATATCATATTCGCTGTCGGCGACTGGGTTTATGTTAAACTCCGTCCATACAGGCAAACCTCAATCCAACCCACATACTCCAAGTTGTCCAAGAGATATTATGGTTCATTCATGGTACAAGCCCGTGTAGGAGCAGTCGCATACTGCCTACAATTACCCCCCAACTTCCAAAATACACCCTATTTTCCATGTATCCCTTCTTAAGCCCCATCATGGACCCATTCTAGCAGATCCATCAACCCTTCCCCCTTCTAGTATCGATAACCACCCCCTTGTACAGCCTCTCCAACTCTTGGATTGGAAGATGGACCTCAACACAGAACCACCCACCCAACAGGTCTTGGTGCAGTGGAACGGTTTAGCCCCAGAGGACACCTCGTGGGAACCATGACACACCATTAAGGTTGTTTATAACCTTAAGGACAAGGTTAATTTTCCACAAGGGGTATTGATAGCAACAACAGTCCACCAAAAGGCACAACATACACTAGACTAGCCCGCATCCATAACAAACCAACATACATGAAGGATTACGTGTGAAGGGACCCAACAGTAGTGCTTAATTCCGTTAGCCTTGTTGCTTATTAGGGGACAACTTCAGAACCACAATCAACCACAATCCAATTCCGTTATAACAGAATTGATATCATAATTAATATCTAATATTTTAAACAAACATTATATAAAGGAATTGCAGTGAATGAAATAAACACAGAACAATTCAGAAATACTTTAGTTTATTTTCCTTAGCTTCTTCCTTTAGCTTATTGCTATCATACCAAGAGTGAAAATGAACATGTATGGAAATGTCTAATGTGCTTGAATAAATAGAAAGGGAGAAGGCATTAAATGGAAATATGAAAATGAAAAACGTGCTTGGAGTTTTGAACTCAAAAAGTGTCCAGTGTCCAATACCTTGTCAATTTTCAATCTTTCTACTTTTTCACCTTCCGATTTTCGATCACTCCATCAAGCTCTACAAAGAACAACTCCACTTTTCACAGTGAATGAAAGAGATGTTTGTGAGGAAAGGGGGAAGTTTCAAGTTTGCACTTTGCTACTTACAATTTTCAGTTTTCATCACTGTGGCACTTGCAATAAGATAGTAATGTACTTCCATGCAGAATTTTGTTGTCAAAAACATGTCACTTCCGATATTCACATAGAACTATTATTTTACTACAGGTGGTGCTGTTGTTAAATTATGGTGCTTTTGAATAAATGAAAGGACAAACCAAATTTTCTGTTAGTAAGTGCACCCTATTAACTATTTCAAAAGAAGGTAACATTGGTTCCCACTAAGTAGTCCACTTTTTATGGTTCTCATATACCCCAATAAGAGCAATTTGTGGATTTAATATTTGGAAAATGTGATGCTATTTTTCCTACGTCCATAAGCAGTTAAGCACCATGAAAATTCTATTGCCAATTTTTTTTCTATAATGGAAGTTTTGATTTTTTATTCCCCTTAATTTAAATTCCCCTTTTATTGTAAACTGGACTGACTTAAGCGTAAAACAAATAAAACTCAAGTTTTAGGTCTACTAATAAAAAAACATTTACTATTAATTTTTGTAAAATAAAAAGACCTTATATGTTGGTAAGAAATTTATTTATATTGACAAAAAAGACTTATTATTTCGCTATCAAATTTAAAGTAAAATATTTCCTTTAAATGATACTTTAGACATCATTTATCTTTGGACTGGTTCTGATTGTAAAAGATACTTAAAAGTTAACCAGCTATCATAAACCTTATCTGAAAAATTGGACCCCGACCAATTAAGGAATACAAGGCCTGAAACCTGTGGAGGAACAAATAGATTGATCAAGCTAATTGCTCCAGAAGTTCAATATTTTAAAAATGCATTTATGCATAACTAGCAAATCTGCCAAATCTATTGCTCCTAGCTAGCATCATTTATCAAACTCTCTTCAGCCATTTTTATAACACAAACTTCTTCCTTTAATGCATACCATTTTACAAGCCATTCTACTTTAATCTTAAAAAGATATACGCACTAACATCAAAAGCTATGCTCATGTAAAGTTTGTGTTTCCTTCGGCCACAACATCATCATATGTTCTTTAGCTCTGCTAGCTTAATTAAATTCAAATAAACATTATAATCCATGGAATCTAGAAGAAACAGCAAACCACCATTAGTGTATCTTTATTATTATTATTCAATGCTTTTGGTTCATAATCAATCCTGCACTAGTCTTGGAATAATTCCAATCCACCGTGCATCACTGACAATGCTTAAACAAATAACAATCATCGAAAGTTCTGATAGCTTTTTGGTGTACAATAATCGTACTCAAATTTGAACCTATAATCTCATATATATTACTCTAAACCCCTCACCACTAGACCAACCTAGTGGTTCAAAAGTTCTGATAGCGAGCACATATTGCCAACCATAAAGTTCAACATTTATAGTACAGAGAAGTCAAAAGTAGCAAATTATGATCTAGTTTAATTATGAATAAGCTAGAATACAATGCGTCAAGATTTGCTCGAGAAAATCCGATGATGAGATTGCACCGTAGCAGTGCATTAAATCACTAACTATTTATTCAAACACCTGTACTGGGAGCATTTTACAACAGGTAAACATACACCGCTAAATGTGTAATATTAACTTTTTTTACATAAATTTGTAATTTTCTGTTTAATTCTTATATAATATAATTAACTAATCATATTTTATTTATCTAAAAAAAATAATCCTATTTTATGAAGGGTTTCATTAAACCGGTTAGTGTTATTTAGATTATTATTTTTTTACAGCTTATTTAGATTATTATAGATATCTATAAATATATATTATAAAATTTGCTTGAAAAATGTGAAGTGTTAAACATTAAATTATACACACACAAAAAAAAATTAATTTATAGAAAAATTATTGCCTAGTGTGCTTCTCTTACACTGTAAAAATAATATAGTCATAATATGTTAAAATAAAGGAAACTATTAAATATGTAAACATAATATAATAAATTATATTTATCTACAAATGGAAAAGGTTTAATCACAATATGTTTTTTTTTTAATTTTCAATTAAAAAGAATACAAAAGTAGGGGGAAAAAGGTAGAATTTCGATCAACTCCATATTAGAAAAATAAAAGTGGAAATTTAAATGAAAGTACTCCCAAGTTATTCCTGAATTTTCTTACATATTTTAAAATCATAAATAAGGAGAATATTTGCTCCCTTAGACTAGTGCATAACAACATCCACCAAGGTCGTAAACCTCTTAGTATTGTCTTTAATTCTTACAGGTAAAAAAAATGCATAACAACATCCAAGGGATTTCATTAAGCAATCAATTCAAACATGCATTCCTTGAATATAAAAAAAATATTGAATTAAAAAAACATTCATTTCTCTTAATGATGAAAAGTTGAAAGCTAACTCATTCAATTGATATACGGACTCTTTGGTTCACAGGAAGAAAGGGGAGGAGAAGGAAGGGCATAGATTTTATTTAGACGATAGGTGTTTGGTTGAGAGGAAGGAGACAGAGGGAGTTTAATGGAGGGGAAGGAAGATAATCATTTTCTTGTTCATAGGGGGAGGGAAAAGATTTTAAAAGTAAATTTACTTGTATATCCTTATAATTTTAAATTTTAAAAGTAGAGATATTTTAGTAATTTCAATTGAAAAAATTTAAATCCCTTACCCCCCCCCCCCCCCTCCCCCTAAAGCCAAGTAATAATTTTAACTTGCAAAGTATACGATATAAAAAATTTAGGATATTTTAAAATCAAAAGGAAAATTGTTTTGTTCTAAACCCACCTCTCTGGTTGCTACAAGAGTGGAGGGGCTAGTTCTGGAGATTCTTTAACGTGAGAGAAAGAGGTTATGAAAGAAAATTTAGGATATTTAAAAATCAAAAAGAAAATTAATTATTAAGTTCTTGTAATTAATTATGATATAATAGGTTATTATATTTATGCCTATGTTATGCATATGTCATGTTTTATATATGTTTTGACGAGTTTTAGGGTGTTTGGACCTAAGTGGATGGGCCTTGAGTCATGAGAAAGGGATTGTTGGACCTTGTGGCCTCAATAAATTAAGAGGGATAGATTTAGAATGCAGAAGAAACATCAATCAATTTAATAATGTTCTTTAATCATGCAAGACACAATTGATTGCAACAAAATAAATAAGATAAGATAAGAGAGAATGCAAACATAGTTTTATACTGGTTCGGCCACTTCCCGTGCCTACGTCCAGTACTCAAGCAACCCACTTGAGATTTCCACTATCTTTGTAAAACTCCTTTTACAAAGTCTGAACCACACAGGGACAACCCATCCCTTGTGTTCAGGAATCCTTACAACTCAAGAGACCCTTGGTCCCTTAATCAATTTCATTGAGTAAGAAGAATGGAAGAAGAATTCTCTCTTCAAGAGAAGAATATTACAATGAAGATCTGATGTGAACCTGAGTAGGAGCGGATCGCTTGATACAGGCTGTAGAGTTTTGAATGACGCCACTTCCAGTGAAGGAAGATAAGTCAGGATAGACGCCACTTCCGGTGAAGGAAGATAAGTCTGGGCAGACGCCACAAGGATTACCTTGATAAGTCTGATAATTGGTTCAACAAGGAACCCAGAGAGAAACTCTCACCAAATTTTATCAAATGCCAAAAGTTTTTTTTATTGAAAATAAAAATCAATACTTATAGTGTATCTGAACAAAAAGATAAAAATAGACATGGGCCTTTTAAACAGTTTGGGCCAAAATTACAATAAATAAAAATTATAACTAAATAGAACATATTTATTATGGACCTTCAGCATCAATTAATAGTCTTGATAGTGTCTCTGCCTCTGGGCCTTCATCCTTCTCCACTTGGGCCTTTAGCCTGTATTACAATGAAGATCCATGGATGAACTCTTAATGGATTTGCAAGTGTTTGCCCAAGAGTTCTTGAGAGAGCATTTGACAATGAAGTTCTCTTGGAATCTCTCTCATTTTCTTTTGAGAGGATAAGACATTCTGGACCAGCAAAACTCTCCTAATCTTTTGAGAGGATAAAACTTTTTGGGCAATGAAAATTCTCTCTTAAAATTCGTGCCCAAGTCACCTATTTATAGGCCTTTGATGGCCATTCACAAATCCAATGAAAATATGTGACTGTTGGCAGATTTTCTGAAAATTCTCCACTGGTAATCGATTACAATGTCTGTGTAATCGATTACACAGTTATAATTTGAAGGCTCAAGACTTTTGAATTTGAATTTCAGGAGTTGTTACTGGTAATCGATTACAGACATATGGTAATCGATTACATGTTGAAAATTCAAATTCAAAACTCTTTACAACAGCTATTTCTCAACCCTGTCTTCTGGTTATCGATTACACTGCCTAGTAATCGATTACCAGAGCCTTGAATGTCTTGAAAGCACTTTGTTTTAAGGCAAGGCTTGAGCTTGAGTTAATCTTGAAGCAAGGCTTTGTTTGTTGAAGTAATCTTGTATTAATCTTGAAGCCATGCTTATCCTTTGAAGCAACTTTGTTTAATTCTTCTTTTGACATCATCAAAATCAAGTATATATACATTCACAGGGATGGGTGAGTTTAGTGAAATGTGGGGATGCAA
Source organism: Glycine soja (assembly GCF_004193775.1). Taxonomy (NCBI): domain Eukaryota; kingdom Viridiplantae; phylum Streptophyta; class Magnoliopsida; order Fabales; family Fabaceae; genus Glycine; species Glycine soja. Next base: position 36,306,709 of record NC_041009.1, read on the forward strand.
AGAAAAGGAAGTGAAAAAGTCATAAACTCCTTACAAACCCTTTGTAAATATGAACCAAAACAAAAATCCTCTCATTTCACTCTATTTTTCCTCTAAGACAACCCACCATCAAAGAGTGTGAGACCTTGAATTTCACTGACTTATGAAGGGACCTTGTAGCAATGTTCTTTTCGAGTTTTGAGACTAGTTCAGTGGTAAGGAACTCTCCTCCTTCCCATCTCATCTTCTATTTTCATTTTTCCCTAGGGAACCCATGGGGTTCCATGGAAAAAGCTTAGTTTTTGGGTTTAGATCTAACTTTGGATTGGTTTTAGGTATGGATAGTGCCCTTGTAGTGTGAAGTACTAGTGGAGTTGAGGAAAGCTTCATCATTGGACCCAAAGTTCCTTCATTTCCTTATTCTTTTTCACAAAGTCATCTTTTGAGTTTGAATAAGTAAGGAAAGCTTTATGCTTATATTTGCTTTGGATTGGTTTAAATGTTGTTTCAGAACGAACCACGTTGTTTAAAAATGGAAGTTTAAGCATTTGAGGTTTTTAGTTTTGGAATTGGGGTCTTTGATTATTTGATATTGATGAAAAGTTCCAATTTGTAAAGAGTTTTAATGTTGTTTATGCATTGGAATTGATAAAAAATTGTTTGGGTTTGTTTTGGGATGATTTGGACGCCATGAGAGGTAATTTTATAGAATTTCTAAATTCTGCAAAATTGCATCCAATAATCAGTTTTGCATTCAATGACCAGTTCTACGTCCAATGATCAATTTTGCATCTAGTGACTGGTTTTGAGTCCAGTGACTAGTTTTTGGTGTGGATGTGATTAATATTTGTTTTCCTTGAATAAATTATTTGTTTTGAATGCATGGCTAATTTGTGGTGGATTTAACTAATATGAATGGATTGAGTAGTTAATGATGGATGATATGAATATTGTTTGATGTTGATAAGATGATGATGATAATGGATGATAACCTTGTTGTGCAACCATCCATATGTGTTGAAAGGGTTAGTTATGGCCTCTGGGAAGGTTTTTGTTGAAAAGAAAATGATATACTGGAGAGGGTGAGTTCTACACCAAAATTTCGCCTCACTAAAGCGACTCTAAGGTCTTTCCTAGTGGGGTATTTTCCCAAGTACCACCCCTAGGTTTTAACTATCAATGACATGTCGGAGTGTTGAGAACTACTTTCCAAGAGGTTTAGTGACTTTTCGTTATATATGGGATGAATTGTTGTTGATGTTGAAACTTGGATCCTTGAGATAAACCATCAGTGAGATAATGGGTACAGAGGTGTCGTATATTAAACCTCAAGGAGCCTAAGTACAATTGTTATGAGTAGGCACATAAGTTTAGGGTGTTAAGAAGGCCCTCAACCTAGTGTTGGAGGTTACTGGTGGTGGCTAACGGTGAAAGGGCCTATAGAATAGATGAACAGGTACACTCCTAGATAGGTTAAGGTTAATGCATACCTTACTAAGGTAAGTCACTACCCACACTTATCTATTTTTTATAAAATCACACTTCCTCCGCAAGATTAATCTGGGCCTTCCCGAATGGTCAGATCATATAGTGCGATTATGTTAAGGGATGTGCTTAGGTTAATTGTTCGTGTAGTGTAAATCTCCATGAAGTCAATTTTGTCTTTGGTATTGATGTTTGATGAACTAATGATGATGATGTTTGATGGATGAATCATGGTGATGCTAATTGATTGACTGATGATGAAGATGGTGTATGATGATGGAACTTGATGTAATGGTTGATGAACTAATAATTATTATGAGATGCTTTGTTATATGAGTTTCTAAGATTTATGCCTTAAGTATGATTTCCAAATATTATATTCTATATGTATATGATGATGCTTGTATATGTTTTAACTATTAAGTTGTTGCACCTATGGTTCGTGCCTGTGATGATCCCGTATTTGACGTACATGAGTGCATAAGGATAGGAGGTGGCCCCATGTTGTTAGAGACTTCATGGATATACATATCTGGACGTGAAGACGTGCTATCCATTTTTTGTTTCCTCTTTAAAGTTATGAATAGTATTGATCAACTTAGAGTTTATGTAATTTATCCTTATAGTATGGTTTATGTTTATATGCATGTTCTGAGGAGATTTAGATTACTATGATGTTGTGTGTGTGTGTGTGTATCATGTGATGTTTTAATTTAGAATCGTGCGTTTTAACCTTTAGCCTTTGAAACGGAAAAAGTTGGCAAGTATTTTCATAATCAAACTAATAGAAGAATTTTAAATGAATTAAAATAAAGTCTTCACATGAGTTAGTTCCTAGTTTCATATAACGGTAGTGGGTCGTTAAAGGTTGCTACTTGCAGAAAATCCAACGTCCGAGTTAGTTCTTAGCAAACTAATGACTAGTTATAGTGAAAAGAATATACTTGAAAAAGAAGGGGCGTTGTTGTATTTACAGGTGTAGAGCGACGACCTGCTTAGTATTTAAGTAGCATCACTCTATCGTGTATTGTCATAGGAGTAAATTGGGGAAGAGGCTTACATTAGGTGTGTCTATTACGCAAGATCCATAAAAGATATTTGAGTCATTTCAAGGATTAAGTATTTAGGCAATCAAATATAAGGCTATAACCTATATAGGTGATGTGCACAACCAAGATTAAACCACTTTTCGATTGATGTTCTTGTGATCGACAATTTGGTCAAGTGGTTAGCCCATAAACCTCTAAGTTGATTAAGGTGATACAGTTAGCTCTTATATTCCAACTAACATGGTCAACATGGACAGATCCAAGGAGAAATTAATAATAGATATTTTGTTAAACTTATTATTTATTAAATGATTACTTGTTAGAAGTTAAATATTTAAATAATTGTGTAAAAAAAATATTTGTCTCCCCTCTAATATACTCCTAGATCCGTCCCTGGTAGTCAATTATAGATATTACACTAGTAGGATTGTCTAGATTTACATCCCTTCTAGAACAAGCCCTTATACCTTCAACAATCATATCAATCAATTTAGTCCTGACCAAAAGTTATTGGTACAAAGTAGTTTGACACTTAGGACCCTTAATCAAGATCTGAGATTTGATTCCCGACTTAAGCATGAAGTGATAACTAGAGGTATCGCATTATTCTCAAAAATGGGCCGATTCGGTGGGAAGGAAATTATATCTCTTAGTTATACCAAAAATATATATATCATCAATCAATAGAAAAATTAATCCATAGGAGAACAACAATGTAAAAACAAAATAAATTCTTAGTTGTATAGCCATCGAGTATTAAATTGACAAAATGCACATAAAAAATTAATTTTAATATATTGATAATGTAAAAAATATTATACTAATGTGATATTTTTTTTTTACAGAATCCTTAATTTTATTAAAAAATTTCTAAGTTGATTATTAGCCCAACTTCAATTGATACTATTTATTACTAGTGTGACCGACTATAATCTCATTTCCTGTTTGACATTGCACATGAAAAATAACTTGCAGAACTACGGCCATGTTTGTGTTATTATTATTTTTTATGAAAAAATCAACGTATATTTTTTAAGATATTGAAAATTTTTAAAATAATTAGCTTATTTGGAAAAAAAAAATCTCAAGAAACGATTATGTCACTTTATAAAATAAACTAGATCATTTAACTTCAAAACATAATTCTAAAAAATATAATATAGGAATTTTCTTTTCAAAACTCAACTATATAGACCCAAAAAAAATCATTTATTCGTTAAAAAAAAAAAAACTGTTTCGCGTAAAAATAAGGCCTAGCCCCTTGGGCCACGTAACCTTCTTATTTATATATTAGACACACCTTATTTACATCTCCCAATTTTACTAAATATATCACTTTTCTTTTATACTTTTGGGATAGTGTTCAAAGTTTAACATTCTAGAAAGGACTTTCTGGAAGCAAATTTTCAGGAGAAAAAAATTGAACAAATGACCATTTTGGTCCCTTAATATATAAATCGATAATAATTTAGTCCTTAAAAAAATAAAAATTCTTATATAATCTTTAAATGTGTAAATAATGTAACAATTTTGTCTTATCATTAAATTTACGAAATCATTTATCATTAAGTTGTAATGTTCATGAATCAATTTGACAATTAAATTATATTTTTTAGGATTAATTTAACATTAAGTTATAAAAATTATGAACCATTTTGTCATTAAATTCTACCAATGTAATTGTTGGATTTTCTTACATTCAAGGACTAAATCAGAATTTTTGTTTTTCCAGGAACTAAATTGAAACTGATTTAAATATCCAAAGACCAAAATCATTATTTAAAAAACACACACAGAATGAGTTTCAATTGTCAACCTTTGCACTGTTTGAGATAGTCCATGACAGTGACTGGCAAAGAACCTTAGTGCTTGGTTGTATTTCTTGCTGTCATGAAAATTTTTCTTATCACTTGGAGGAGATACTTCACAGGACATGATTTCGGTTATTAGTTTACTTGAAAGGTTTGTGATCATTGTGATTGAAGATTTTTTTTATTGATAAATATTAATTGTTAGTATTATTAATTTTTATGGGTGAAAAGATTCAAATCTGTAATCTCTCTTTCTCTTCTCTCTTCACTGTGATTGAAGTATCTATGCATCCACGGGATGCATGACTTTGAACTAGATCAAGGCTTTCCTTGGTTGCAGGAGTGTATACGTGGACTAGTTAATGATATTTGCAGAGCTGGAGCGTGTCACCAAGGGTGAATCATTAAACAATATAGAATCAAGAAGAAAAGAATTAAAAAGAGAGAGAGAAATGGTGACCCATTTTTATTTAATTACTGTAGTTGGTCTTTTAGCCAAACGATCAAAAGAAAATGGGCACGAATAATGTCCCAGAAAATAATAAGAGTAAAAGGAGTATACATTTAACAATTGCTTTATAAATATTAAGGACATAGTTGACTGGTTGAGAGTTTTTGATTTTTGAGTTTTAAATGTAAGTTTTAAAATGAAATTGACAAAAATAAAGTTGAAATGATTTTTAAATTATTTTTAAAATATTTTTACACTTATTTCTAAAATCAAGAAAAAAATTATGAAGTTGGTTTTTAGTTTTAAAAAATACATATTTTTCACATTTTAATGACATTGTTTGTTGTGTCACAATCACTACCATTATCATCATTCCTGTTACCACCACCAATACCACATTTATCACTGTCACAACATTGTCACCATCACCATCATTATCACCACCATGACCGCTAGTATCGCTACCACTACCACCATTGTCATCGACATCACCACCACCATTAGTGTTGCTGTTACCACCAACACCTTTGTCAATGTCACCACAACCATTATCAATGTCATTGCAACCACCACTCTCCCACCACTTGGCGCTACCACTAACACTACTATCATTGTCACAATCGTCGCCATTGACATCACCACCAACATTGCTACCACTTCCACCACCATTAATGTCCTCGCTACTGTCACCACCATCATTACCAAAAATATCACCATTGTGACCGTCACCACAACTACCACCACAACCACACTGACATCATTTGCTCTCACCATCAACATTGTTACCACCATCACCCCACCATTATCATTGTCATCCTTATCACCACTAACATTACTATCATTATAGCTACCACCACCACTAATACCACTCATGTCACCACCACCACCACTACAACCATCACCACCAATAACATTACCATTGATTGCCACCACCAAACCATCATCATTGCTACTGCATTATCACCACCACCAATGCCACTTGCACCACCACCACGAGCACCACTAATAGTTCTATCACTACTATTATTGACATCATCATCATCATCATTGTCATTATCACACAAAAATACTTTTAAACTAATTTTAATGTAATATGAAATTTTAAAATAAATTTATTTAAAATTAATAATATTTTAAAAGCTGATTTAATTTTTTTTAAAACTAAAATTAAAATTGATTGTTATTTTTTAAAATTTTGAAACTCAATTAAAAACTACCCCAAATGGACCATAAGTCGAGGATAGTTGGATTTTGAAAAATCCTTTGTGCCAGGGACAATTCAGAAGCTTTTTGGGCTTTAATATATTTAAAAGAAAATGACGATGCCTTCAAAACACCATTTCCGAAAATGCAAAACTTTTCTTAAATAGTACTATTTTTCTCTTAAATTAACCATTTCTCTCTCCATAGTCCATTCAATTCGCTATTCCCTAGTCTCTCTTCCCCCCTATTTGGTTAAAAAGCTATCCTTTTTGACCAAAAATTATTTGTACCAAACAGGATTGCTAAAATGCTGATATATAAATAATTGACCATGTCTACAGCAAGAAAAAAAAAAGGCTTTCTTGATATGCTCAATTCATATGCACAATTTCAGACCATACGTTCTCAATTGCTAGACCACAACCACCATTGTCAAACAGTAAATTTTGCCAACATGCTATGCTAATTATAATCCTAAAGTAAATAAACATTTGCCATTTGCCAGCAACTTGGCAATCCCAATCTTCCCTGATACCCAAAACATAGTAAAAGCAAAAAGTGCCAATAGCATTAACACAACCATTTTAACACTAATTTTTTTTTTTTATCTTGGAATTAACACAAACATAGTAAGATTGAAGTAAAACTCAATAAAATTCACAATTTTAATTAATCTTAGCTAACAATAGTGCATTAAAAAGTATATTACTAACACTTCTCAACAACCAATAGATCACCCAAGTTACTCACCAGCATAGGCCAACCAATAGGTAACCCAAGTTACTCACCAGCATAGGCCGAAACGACACTGGGCTCTAAGGAATCATTTGAATCATCTTGGTAGGCATGAGAAAATGCCCTTTCAAGTTTCAAGAGTAAAAAGAAAGAAAAGCCAAGGAATAGCAAAACACTGAGAACAATAATACACTGATTGCAACATACATTCAACTTATCCAAACAAACAGGTTCCTATAAAGATTACAGACTCCACAATTACTAATATTCAAGGTAGCTTCATAGGGTATTATAGTAGAAACAAATGTAACACAAGCAAAAGACCAGGAACTATTCTGGGACTTGTAATCATAGACAACATCTTGAATAGCAGTTAACCATCAAAACCCAGCATTCAGTCATTTATATCATAATTTCTCTTTCCACGCCCTCATAATATCTCCAGCAACTTCACCTTAGTAAACAAAACGAAGTCAACAGTTCCAATACCAACTAGCACCTGCTCCTGGATTTTTCCATGGCCCTGGGAGCTGCGAAGAAAAGATAAACTACCTAAGCAAACTCGAGCATATTAACTGGAGTTAATTAGGCACATTATCAGCATGGTGAATATAGAAATTGAATTGACACTTTGGTGATTAGAGAGTGAGGGAGAGGGAGGGGAGTTAATTACAGACATACACCAGAATATAAGTTTCCTTGAAGAAAATTTACAAGGAAACAAACAGTGGACAATTGCATATATAAACCAGAGATACTTTCAACCATATTGCATATATTCTTTGAAGCTCCCAGTCTATCAATTCAAGCCTATGGTTTTGCAGTTAGAAGTATGGCAGCTTCAAAATGAATTATCACCTAGAGAACACATACCTAAGCCAATAGCATCAGAACCCTTCATGATTTTCAGTCGTTTGCATGTGTCGATGAACATACTGCAAACAAAAACAAAAATACAATTAACAATAGGATGCAAGCTAAAGAGAAGTGAAACAACAATTCAATTATTTCATTCCATCATTCTTCTAGTTGACAATTTTCAGGTAAAAATAGTAGTAATTATTTCATTCCATCACATTCAAATAGGAAGCATAACCGAGTTACAATACCAAGTAAGAAAATTCTAACCATGCCAAGTTTTTAGTCCGCAACTATAAAACACCCTTATAACATACATTAAACTTTAAATGTATTTGTTCTAGATCGAAAATTAAATGACCCCTCGTCCCCTCCTCCAGAATTCTTTCAAATTGAGGCACGTTAAAAAATGGAATATAATATGCCCCTAAATATAAAGAAAACTAAACCATTAGAGGGAGGGGTCAAACTTCTATTGGTAAAATCTTAAGAGTTTACGTTTGATACATTGATTTTACATTGTCAATCAATTAAAAATCATTCTAGATATTACTTTAAAGTAGTTCTACAGAAGTCAACAATTTCCAATTATATGACAACTTATAATCGGATGATAGTATAAAAAACATTCACATTATCAATGTATTCCTAATTCCTATTAATTAGAATATATTCAAAATATTCTATAGATATATAACTATAAATATAAATACGATCGGCTCCAAATTAATTATGTAATCAACATATATTACAAGTTCTTTCTGGTCGTGTTTTACCAGCTAGATAACAATCTTTAGGGGAAGCAAAAAGATTATAAAGGAGTGCAGACGTAAATCGCTCTTGTATCAATTCATGATTCCTTATATTTTGATTATCCTTCTCCGTGAAGTGCATAAAATCTGCCTAAATTCAGGAATGACCAATAAAATAAAATCTTGGACATTTCGATGCACTTAAAATTGAAAAACAATAACAGTATTACTATTGTATCGTTGTATGGGATGAACAATCATGTTTTTGACAGTGTTCAAGGAAGCAATACATGTTTTACCAGTGAGATAATATATTCATAGCAATTATTATATTCTTCTATAGTATCTATACCGCTGTATATGTAGGACATGCAGTAATCTCTTCATGTCTATAGCATCTTATAACTAAGAAGCAGCCATCAATAAAACTAAATTTTTCAGGTAGAAATTTCTTAGCATTTGGAATTGCTAGAAACAAATAATTATAATCAAAAGAATCTTACAAGAAGTTGAGAACATAATGATTGTTAAAGCTTACAAAAGGTTCAGAAACTTACTCCCATGGTACATCTCCAACAAGCATCCAGTCACCATCTTTATCTTCATAAGTGAGTACATATTCCGAACCGTGCAGGAGGTCCTTCAGCTTGCTCTCACTCAACATTTCTCTTCCTGGAGCTCCATGGGAACCACATTGACCTGGCATGGCACACATGTCATAAATGATAGTTCATCCAAAAGATATATTTTAGAATTTAAAAAAAAGTCACAACAAAATTTCACAAGAATCATTAGCAGTACAAATAAATTGCTAAAACAAATCAAGGCAGTAAGTCTGTGACTGATCACCTAGAGTGAAACAGCTGAACATTTTCTCAAGGGCAGAAGACAGTTCCCGGTACGTTGTATAATTTGTTAGATCTACCTTCCTCAGATAGGGAGCCCCATCCATGCTGACCTTCACAAAGAGTGCAGCTGCACCTGGTTTTCCATCTACTTCATCATTGTTCTTTGAAGTGGTGGCCAATGAGTTTTTCCTAAATGATCTTATAGGAGGCCAACCAACAACTTGCGCCCTGTCATAGATATGAACTAATTAGCATAATTAGAATTGCATGGAATAACCCTTTTGAGGTGTCTTTTTCAGACTTCCAGATTCTCCAGAAGATTATATTATAGATCACCGATCTTACAAGTTTCACTTACTTAGCAGCCGGTGCACTGCTACTGATAGAAGCTCCCGTATGGTTATGACCAGTTCCATTTGCTGCAGAAGGATGTTCTTGTAATACCTTGCTTGGTATTTCTTTCACTGTGGTAGGCTTAACTCCAGAAGGTTTAGGTGATAGCATCATGTTTATCCCTGCATTGCCAGGAAACTTCCCACAACAACACAGATTGTGAAGAATCAGACTCAAGCACCAGTATGAAACATTCATTCAACCTCATTAAAAGAAAAAACTTTTCACCTCTGGGTCAATTGTGTCAGCAAAACCTCTTTTGTTGCCTGAGACCACAGTTTTTTGGGACAGTGAGCAGATTCCATCCTTTGTAGGAAGCAAAGAGAACAGTGGCTTCTCATCGAGTTTCGTTGAGCTCAACGAGAAAAGATCCGGATCCCTTTCAGGTGACTGGGATCCAGGAAGTCCAAGCCTCAACTCAGTAGCCTTCAAATTCAGATTCTCCTTTTTCTCATCAGACAAACTCGGGACAATAGAACTGTCCACCGAAGAGCAATCTGACAATCCCAGGTAATTGCGTTCTTTCAATCTAGCCTCATTTAGGGTGAAACACTCCGAGGAGGGTGAAGATGCAGATGCTACCATCGAGGCATTGCTCTGTCCTTCGTCTTCTTCAGTAACCAGCAGTGGCGGAGACATCAGACTCCAAATTTAAGAAACTGTCTTGCACAAAACCATTATAAAACCACAATCCACTCAACATATTGCCAGAAAGAAATGCCAAACAAATAACACTAACAACAACAAACATGAGGAAGAATTGAGTTCAACACTAGATAAAGTAAAAGCATTTCATTATTTTCATCTAACTAGAGACCAATGCTTAGCTTGCAAACATAAGAAGAAGAAAAAACGATTAATCATGATAGATAAGAAGCTAGTCCCCTTCTTCAGCACCTGATTACACAAAATCATACATAAGTTTGGGATATTTACTCCACTAAATATCATTCTATATTTGGCAAATCTAATTGTTTAATCAAATGATATATTATCTTCATGATCGTTCTCATACATACCAAATCTTACATAATCATTCATTTATTCATTGTACATTATCTTTTAGTAAACATTTATTTATATTGTATAAAGCATACAGCATACTATCTGTTAAAATGAAGGATGAAATTCTAATGCCCACAAGAAGTTATTAATGGAGTAAGTTTCACAAGACATGTCTTTCAGTAAACAGATCACAGCCATATATACAAGTATAAAATTACACCAGGTGTCAAACTTAGTAAAATGACACTTCTAATAACTTTTTTTTACCACTAGTAAATTTTATCGATCCAACCATTACAAAATGTGACATTATTGTAATGTGTGATGATCATCTACATAAAATTTTATATGATTTAGACATTTGCAGATGCGTAATCATTAGTAATAGTAATTATTTACTTCTATTTTAAATAGCATATTACACAATAAAGATATAGAGAAGTGATAAAGTATCAATTAATTTTTAATTGTATATAATTTTGTAGACTTGATCTACTTCATAAGAACATTAAATTCAACATTTATAAAATTGACTTTTGATAATAATGTTTTTGAAAGTGTCATTTTATTAAGTTTGAGACCTAGTGTCATTTCATCTGACTGGGTATGTGTGTGTATATAAGAATGTCATTAGTATGCAATGAAACATAAGAAATTACTGTAAAGATCCAAAAAAAAAAAAAAATCTGGACAAGGCAAAGCAAAAGATAAAAACCATGCATGAGTTTTCTATTGCCATTGTACATTGTGCATTTGGAAAATTAAACACAAACGCAAAAAGTTACCACATTTCAGTAATAAAATGACAAAAATGGTACATAACTTCCATAAATAATTAAATAATAAAATAAAAACGCCAAGAAATATTGTATCTTCTTTCTTTAAAAAGAAATTCTAGCAAAGAAGCCAACAAAGCATAATGATCATCTGAGTAGCATTTAGTAACACCCAATTATACAATAAATGAAAAAGAAAAAAGAAGAAAAAAATGAAAAATTGTAGACTAAGACCGTAGTCCGCCAAATCAATCACTTTCCTCCTTTTATTTTATTTTTCCTGAGACAACAAAAAACGCTTCGGCTCTCAGCCTCTATTTTACCTACCCCGATATTACAAAAAAAAAAACGAAAGGGAAAGGTAAATGAATAGCTGAGATATTGAAAACGGAATATATATATATATATATATATATATATATATATATATATATATATATATATATATATATATATAACATAAAGGAAAAAGGAGTGGATGTGTTAAAACAGATCTACACCTACACTAAACCTTCCAAAATAATTTACTTTTTTTTGCAAAAACAAGCAATATGATAAAAAAAATAACCGAGCCAGCTCAGAAGTAAAAATGAATATTTGAGAGACTGAATATATATATATATATATATATATATATATATATATATAACACAAGAGCCGCACATTCTATCCGAAACAGAAACAACAAAGAGAGAGAGAGAACAAAATGGTTGTAAAAACATTAAAAAAAATGAATCAGTAACGAACCTGCCTGCGGAAATGGAAGGTTTGGTTAGGCAGTAGTTGAGAGACTGAAGAAGAGAAGAGAGATTATTGCAGAGTGTGTGTGTGAGAGAGAGTGGAAACCTAAAAGAAAAGAGAGCAAAGAAAGAGAGAAAGAAAAGCTCAAGGCCCTTCCATTAAGCACAAAGCAACAAATAAGCTTTGGAGTGTGCATACTGCGCACAAACACACAATAAATGAAGCGTTCTACTATTGTGACATTATTAAAAAAAAAAAAAAAAAAGTAGAGACAGCGGCGATAAAGCCAAACAGCTGCTGTCGCCAATCTATTATCTAATTAATATAATCCAGAACTTTTTTTTCTTTCCTTAATGTTCCGATTTATAAAAAAAAAATAGGATCTGAATAATCTAAAATTTTAATCGATAGATAAATAGAGTCTGGTCATTAATTATTTTTATCAAAAATTAAACTTAAATAGTATTTAAACGATTCAATTTAATTTCAGTATATTAATTATTTATATTCAATCACTTAATTTTCAACTTCTTTCTTTATTCATGTTTTTAAGGATAAAATAAAATTAATGTAAATTATAAAAGAATTTACACTGAATAATTAAAGGATATTGTTAGCTCCTAATTTAAAAATGTTGGTTAATCAAAGGATCTAGTTCAATTATTGAATAAGATATGTTACTATTGTAAAAAATTTCATGCCAAGTTCAATTATATGGATAAAAAAGTTTGTTAAGAAATTTAAAATAATGTTTTTTTATTGAAATTCACCTTAAAAATAAATTGAAAGTCACAAGACAGGCATTTTTAATGAATTTTTGTATTTTAAATTTCTTAATTAAGTAATTGTTAGCTTTTGATAGGATTAAATAATGACAATCAATACGTGAAAGTGATCTTTAAACTCTTTAATTATTAAAAAAAAATGTTTTAAAATAAAAAATAACTTTAGTTCTTTTGAGATGGTGGAGTAGTTTCTTGTTAAATTTTTACTTGATCAAATTTCAAGTTACTTTTTTTAATACAAAAGGATGACATGCAAAGACATAAGGATGGCTAAAGTGATCATAACTTGATTGACATCATAAACTTTGACTATGATGTGCGGTGTGTCAAAGAGATATAGTAAATAACAAAAAATAAATAAAAGATATACAAAAAAAACATGGGGATTGTAAATCAGACTCATGATGAGCACAACAAAATAATTATTCAAACCTATAGTTTGGAAGACTTATTCTATTTCTATTAAATTTTGTTGAGACAAAGAGAGGGAATTGAATCCTACTAGCAAAACCCATTAAGAAAATAAACATGAGAGGCAAGTATATCTACACAAGTATTGTCTTCTCAAAAAAGTCAAACTAAAAATTGTATTTTTTTTTAATTATTTGAATGTAGATAATCCATTTACTTCTCAGCTTTTAAGGGTCCAAAGAGATAATTTTAAAAGCTTTGTTGTTACTAAACCAGACGAAGATGGTAATGCCAAAATTTATGCATTAAAGGCTTCCTCGATGACTCATGCTCAACTATCGCTGAGGGGAGTGTAAGTTGTGTACTCTGGGTGAAGTTGAGAGGAGTGTTTCTTGAAGTCTTTATCCTTCAATGGTTTCACTTTTTCTTTATGGTTGTCGCCTTTCTTTTAGTATTCTTGTCATATTTATGGTTGGTCTCCTTTTACACAAGCTATCTGCAAAGGAGCTTGGCCTCAAAGTTATATTATCATTGATTTGAGGGCTACCCCAAGTTCAAGGTCTTTGATCTTCACGACGACTTGAGAAAACTGCTCCAACTTACGTAGTGGTTCTTCATTGGACTGGCTTATGTTAATCAACGCAACTGATGTGGTGAGGTGAGGCCAACTTGTTGCATATTGTGCATTGAATCATTTGACAAGCGTGTTGAAAGAATCGATCAATCTTGAGGGAAGTTGAGTTCACCAATTCAACTCAAGTCCCTTTAGTGAAGTAGGAAAGATCTTGCAAAGTTTAGCATCATTGTTAATGTACAGATTTTCCTAAGTGAGATACACCTCGAGGTGTTCTTTGGGATTAGTTGTTCCATCGTATCTATCAAGATATATTGGTTTCCATCCTATAGGTAAGGGTGTCATCGAAAAGGTGTCACTGGACAACCATTGGAGAGGTTGACTTTGTGATCTTGACCATGAAGGGGCCAAGGTTTCCTCCCATTGATTCATGTTGTATTTGGAGTGTTTGCTCTGTGCTTTTGTGTTTTGTTGTTCAAATCTAGCATTTATTTAGGTATGTGCATGAGATTCTTGCAGTTGTGCTCAAATGGTGTCAATTTCCTATTGTAATGCTTGCACATGTGCTTCATGGTTTTGTCTTATTGCTTTCAAATCCTTGACATTTTTCTTTTGTAATGCTTCTAGTTGCACTTTAAACCCGTGCATCATTGATCTTTCTTCCATTGCTACTGATTGAATCATCAAACTCCTCATCTCTATCATAAACTCCTAAGGTCAAAGGAAAATATTTTGCCTAGTCCCACGATAAACGCCAAATGTTCTTATCGATCTAAAATGGATGGATGCTTACCTCTTCATTCTAATGCTCTCTCTCTCTCTCTTTATAAACATGATGATGAGTGATTTGATCACCTCTATGATACTCTCCACTGTGATTGAGTTAATCACCTATGTGATCTTCTCCACTATGATCACAACGTTTGACGAATAACTTGGTTGACTAATTCGAGTTGTTGTGTGGGTCCCTTAGGGTACAAGCTTAAACCTCCATAATCGAATCACATTTCAACACTAATTTCTTCTTCAACACTAATTTCTTCCAATTCATTTCCTGGGTCATTTCAATGACTACAATAGCTCCAATGAGTTCAACAAATAGAAAACTTTGTATCCCAACATAAGCACTGAAGCAACCTAAAAATTGTGTATGTTCATTTTTTAAAATTCATACACAAGTCTAGGGGTGGGTAGGCAGGCTCGAGTCCATGTACTAGCTTATGGGGACCGCGGTCCGCGCAGGTAACAGACCAATTTTTTTAAACAATCCATGGTTATGCAGTATTTTGGGCCCGCCCCGCTTAACACGTGGGTTGTGCGGGTTTGGTCTACGGGTTGGCCCGTAAGCCCACTTACTAAGTCCACATATATATTTTTAGTTAAAAACCAAAAGTGTTAGACATTGTTGTTGTTAGTATAGAGCAATAAAAGAAGAGAAAGAAATAAAGGGAAGAAAGAAAAAGACACAAAGTTTAACGTGGTTCAGCATACAATGTATGTGCCTACATCCACGATTACACTAGGAGAACTTTTTATTACTTGCACATAAAAGCTTACAAGGTGTCTCTATATATAACACTAATGAGACACAAGTTTTTACAAACCAAGCGATGTGGGACTAAGACCACACAAGGTTTACAGACCAAGCGATGTGGGACAAAGGAACTAAGACCACAAACTCTAACAATTCTCCCACTTGGGGTCTAAGTTCCAAACTCTAGCAGCTCCTTGTAAGCAATGAGTTCATCGACTCTTTACCTAGTGTAGCGCCTTCATCTTCAATTATCCTTAAAGGCCAACTGAGGCAATGCAAAGCCTCAGTTTGTCAGTTGTAACAGCTTTAGTCAACATATCTGCTGGATTCTCTTATCCTAAGATCTTCAATAAAGATAAGTCTCCATCATTTATCAACTCCCTGATAAAATGGTATCTTAATTGAATATGCTTGCATCTAGAATGGAAGACTGGATTCTTAGCAAGACTTATAGCACTTTGATTGTCACTAAACATTGGAGAATCATCTTGTTCTTTCCCTAATTCATTGAGAAAATTCTTTAGCCAAATCATCTCCTTAGCTGCTTTTGAGATAGCTATGTACTCGGCTTCCGTGGTTGAGAGAGAAAATCTATCTTGAAGTTTAGACTTCCAACTCACAGCAGTACCTCCCAAGGTAAAAATGTAGCCTATGGTGCTTTTCTTGGTATCAAAATCTCCTCCCAAGTCTGCATCTGAAAATCCCTGTAAAGTGAGATTGTCTTTTGTGAAGCACAAACACATCTCTGAAGTACCCTTCAGATATCTGAGTATCCACTTTACGCCTTCCCAATGCTCCTTTGTTGGATTTGATAGGAACCTACTGACAACCCCCACTGCATGTGCTATGTCAGGTCTGGTACACACCATAGCATACATCAAACTCCCAACTGCTGATGCATATGGTACTCTTGACATGTAACATTTTTCTTCATCTGTCTGCAAAGATTGCTTCTTTGAAAACTTCAAATGAAATCCCAAAGGGGTATTCCTGGTCTTAGAATCTCCAAGGTAAAACCTGTCAAGCAATTTGTGTATATATTTCTCCTGAGACAGCTTCAAGATTCCTTCTGATCTGTTTCTAAGAATTCTCATACCAAGGATTTGTTTAGCTGGACCAAGATCCTTCATTTCAAAGTTTTCTGCCAACTGTTGCTTCAACTTGTTAATTTCTTCCATACTAGATCCTGCAATCAACATGTCATCAACATACACGACAAGGATAACATAACTATTAGTATATTTCTTAACATAACAGCAATGGTCCATGTCACATCTTTTGAATCCTGAGTTGCTCATAAACTCATTAAACTTCTTGTACCACTGCCTTGGTGCTTGTTTCAAGCCATATAAACTTTTGTAAAGCTTGCATACAAGATTCTCCTTGCTTGACACTTCAAAACCTTCTGGTTGGGTTATATAGATGTCTTCCTCTAAATCCCCATGCAAGAATGCAGTTTTAACATCTAACTGCTCCAAGTGAAGATTCTCTGCAGCTATTATGCTCAGAATAACTCTGATGGTAGTCATCTTTACAACTGGAGAGAAGATCTCTGTGAAATCAATTCCTTGTTTCTGCTGAAACCCTTTCACCACAAGTCTCGCCTTGTATCTTCTTCTACCGTTAGATTCTTCCTTTAGCCTATAGACCCACCTATTCTGTAACGCTTTCTTTCCTTCTGGCAATTTAGTTAAAGACCACGTCTTATTCTTCTGAAGGGATGTCATCTCATCTTTCATCGCTAGCTCCCACTCAATAATGTCATTCCCTTGTGTAGCCTCACTGAAACATTTTGGCTCACCAGCATCAGTTAACAACAAATAATGCAATGAAGGGGAATACCTATCTGGTGGTACTGAAATTCTGCTAGATTTTCTTGGAGGAGTTGATGGTTCTAGTTCTGACTCAACCTCTACGCCTGTACTCTGGTTTCTGTTGACTACATCACTTTCTGAAATTTCTTCAAGTGTTGCTTTCTCATAAATTTATGACAGTTTACCTGCACATGTAGATTCTGCAGAAAATTTGTCCTTATAAATTAAGTTCTCATTAAAAATAACATTTCTGCTTCTGATAACTTTCTTGGTTTGGTAATCCCAAAACCTGTAGTCATACATGTCAGATCCATAACCAATAAAATAACACTTCCTCGCCTTCGGATCCAATTTATCTCTACTATTAGAGTCTGTCAGTATATATGAAACACAACCAAAAATTCTCAAATGTGAAAGTTTTACCTCCTTTCCAGACCATACTTCTTCGGGCAACTGATAATTCAAAGGAATTGATGGTCCTCTATTGATGAGATATGCTGCTGTGTTTATTGCTTCTGCCCAGAATGCTTTAGGCAAACCAGATTGGATTCGCATACACCTTGCTCTCTCGTTCAAGGTTATATTCATCCTTTCTGCAACACCGTTTTGCTCAGGTGTTCCTGGTATTGTCTTGATCATGCTGATCACATGTTCTAAACAAAAGTCTTTAAACTCCTGACTATCATACTCCCCACCATTATCAGATTTCAGACTTTTAACCTTTAGACTTGTCTGATTTTCAACTTCTATTTTCCACCTTTTAAACACAGAAAACACATCAGATTTATTTTTAAGAAAATAAACCCATACCTTTCTGGTAGAGTCGTCGATAAAGGTGACATAATAGCGTGAGTTTCCAATAGATTTCACTGGGGCTGGCCCCCAAACATCTGTGTGCACCAATTCTAGCTTTTCAGCTTTAAGAGTCTTCCCTACCCTTGAGAAACTGACCTTTTTCTGCTTTCCAAGGATACAATGTTCACAAGCACCAACATCAACATGCTTGAGGCTTGATAGCTTACCCTTTGCCGCCATAAGCTTCATTCCTTTTTCACTTATGTGTCCAAGTCTTTGATGCCACATGGTTGAATTATTGACAGCCTCAGTAACTGCTACCATATCCTCATCTACAATCATGTAAAGAGATCCTCGCTTCTTTCCACGAGCCACAACGAGATTGCCTTTTGTTACCTTCCAAGCTCCATCTCCAAAAGTGGTGTGATGTCCTTCATCATCCAACTGCCCTATAGATATTAAATTTCTCTTTAAGGCAGGAATATGTCTGACATTGTGCAATGTCCATAGGGATCCACTGGAGGTCTTGATGTTGATATCACCTCTTCCGACAATGTCAAGAGATTTTCCATCTGCAAGGTAAACTTTTCCAAATCTTCCAGAAACATAGTTAGACAATAAATCTTTAGAGGGAGTAGTGTGGAACGACGCACCTGAGTCCATGATCCATGAATCAACAGGACTATCCAAACTGCAAATTAATGCATCATCAAGTTCATCAGTTGTTGCATTTACAGATTCATCATCATCGCGCTTCTCGTTTTTGTGCGACTTGTTCTTCTTTGGTGCCTTGCACTGATTGCTAAAGTGACCTCTCTTGTCACAATTCCAGCAAGTAACGTCACTTTGAAATTTTCTCTGACCTTTCCCTCTTGACTTTGATCTGCCTCGACCATTCTGACCCTTCTGGGTAGTCCTTCCCCTGCCTTCAGTATTCAATGCTGAATTGGAAACATGACTGGAAGATTCTCCTGAATCTCTCTTGCAAACATCTTCGCTTAAGATCAAGTCACAGATGTCACTAAGCTTTAATGTGTTCTCCCTTGTAGAACTACTAACTACAGTAACAATTGCAGCCCAACTATCCAGTAATGATGACAATAGAATCAATGCCTTCACCTCATCCTCAAATTTAATCTGCACTGATTCCAACTGGGCAAGAATAGTATTAAATTCATTAATATGATCAGTTACAGAGATACCTTCTCGCATCTTGAGGTTGAACAACCGGCGCATCAAGTATACTTTGTTGGCTGCCGACGGCTTCTCGTACATATCTGATAACGCCTTCATTAAGCCTGCAGTAGTCTTCTTGTTCACGATGTTGAACGCTACGTTCTTGGCTAATGTCAATCTGATCATGTCAAGAGCCTGTCGATCTAGCAAGTTCCATTCTTCTTGCTTCATGTCTTCTGGCTTAACCCCTGATAAGGGCTGATACAGCTTCTTCTGATATAGATAATCCTCTATCTGCATCTTCCAAAAGCTGAAATCTCTGCCATCGAACTTCTCGATCTTCACCTTCCCCTCTTCTAATGCCATTGCTCCCACTGCCTCCTCTAAACTAATTCCTTTAAATTAAGGAAATCCTGTGGAGTAACCAAAAGCTCTGATACCAGTTGTTAGTATAGAGCAATAAAAGAAGAGAAAGAAATAAAGGGAAGAAAGAAAAAGACACAAAGTTTAACGTGGTTCAGCACACAATGTATGTGCCTACGTCCACGACTACACTAGGAGAACTTTTTATTACTTGCACATAAAAGCTTACAAGGTGTCTCTATATATAACACTAATGAGACACAAGTTTTTACAAACCAAGCGATGTGGGACTAAGACCACACAAGTTTTACAGACCAAGCGATGTAGGACAAAGGAACTAAGACCACAAACTCTAACAGTTGTGCATATTAAATAAGACAAAAACTTAGATGAAATTTCTTTACAAGAATAACTTTTAAGTGCTATTTGTGTTGTTTTTGAAATTAGAACTAATAACTTTTTATCTTGATAATATGTATAATCTTTTAATATAAATTTTTATTCTACAAATTACTAAGTACAACTTCAATTTTAATTGAAAAATAATTCAAACTTTACTTAAGAACATGTATCATAAGAAATGTATCAACTACATTTTGTAGCACACATTACTTGCAGTATAAGTGCAACTTTAAGACTCATTCATACACCGTATGTGATACAATGTTTACTTCCATTCAATTAAAAAATCATTTATTGTTGGAGATGTTTAAGTTTCATATTTTAGATTTATTGTTTGGATTTTCAATTGTTAAGACATTATTTATTTTATTAATGTAATTAACTAATTGTTGAAATTTTATTTATATTTGTGTTGCATTTTTGTTAAAATAGTAATTTTTTAAAAATTAGGTATGCGGACCAGTCCATTTGACCCGCGGGACAAGAACAAACCAATTTATTAGGTCCGATAAGAGTGCAGGGTGAGCTGGTCCAATTTACTACCAATGTGAACCTACACAGACGAACCTTACACGGGACATATCGGCCACTTACCCACCCATATCCACAACCAACTAGCAGAACTTGGGATCCCTTTAGCGCATAATCATTTGTGTTAAATTTATTCGTGTATAAAAGATTACCAGCTCATTTGTTTAATGGTTATACCCTTTCTTGGGTATCCTTGAATCTCCAAAGCCTTTAGCATGACGAATTATGGAATGGAAGAACTCATTGTAGAATTCTTAACATTCTATGAATCAAATTAATCAAAATTTGATTTGTTTTTCTTAAGACCATGATTATTTTGGTACAGTTAAATTTTATATCTTTGTTTCTATAATCAATTAATGTCTATTTATAAATGACCAAATATTTTGTGCTATTGTTATTTAACTTGTGAGTAAATGAAATAAAACGAAATACATTAAAAAATAATTGAATATTTATTAATACTTTTTTAATAATTTTTTGAAAGAATAAAGAAGAGGTTGTATCTCATACTTTAAGCTAAAGTGGAAAGAAATAAAAGATATTGAATAAAATTATAAAATGTTTTTATTACATTCCATCTTATTTCAAAAGATAAAATATATTTTTAATAATATTATTTGTTTTCTTTGTCCATAGTTAAACTTTGTTGATTGTGATTTCTCATTATTTTTAAATGTCTAATTTCAATTTCTATCGTTATCTAATATTTTTTTAACACTAAAGAGATTTAAGTCAACTGATTAAATAAAATATAAATCATTATAAACTTTTTGATACTTATTTTGATTTTTACGGATAAAAACAAACTGTTTAATGCTAACGTGATAAATAAAATATCACAACATTGTTATTACGCTTCGTATCAAGAAATTATAACCAAGACGTAAATATATATATATATATATATATATATATATATATATATATATATATATATATATATATATATAAGCAAAAATGTATCTAAATCATTTTAAAATTTTATTCTTTAAAACTCAAGTAAATGAAAATACCAGATCCAATGGTTAGAGCCAATTGTTCACTTTATATTTTATAGCTATGTTTCTCAACAAAACATTCTTTTAATATTTTTTGGATTTTTTTTATAGAAGGATATTTCTTTCTTAATGTTCAAAATTTACTCCCAAATTAAACATTTACCCGTTGATGTATTTATTTCTTAATGTTCTAGATTTACTCTCCTATGCAGGACCTTACTCGGATGCATGACTCTTTGAAACAGTTGACTTTAATTATGTTTTTGGTTTTATAAATATAATAACATTTTTTTTTTTACTTTGATCATTCTTTAATTTGCGTGATCCCTTCACATAGCATGCGACAATAGCGATAAGTCAATGACATAATATTCTATGCGTCACTTAGGATGTGTGTTGGTTTGTATGACATAATTAATTGACGGAAAATGAAACTGTTTACCAATTTGGTTGGATTATTTATAATAGAATTAACATACAATTTGTGAGGCTCAGAGGTTAAAATTTCCATCTTTTGAGAAGGGGACGACACTTAACAGGAGATTAAAATTCGATAAAAAAAGACAATTTTAGGTTAAATAATTAATTTTTTAGGCAAAAAATAATATATGATTTTCTTTGATTATCAAGCCTATCCAGGTAAGTGTATAACTACAAAGTGTATTTATTTAGTTCTCTCGTCTCTATCTCATTATCTTACATATTTCTTTTGAACCAAACAATAAAACAAATCACTTCATTTCTACCTTATTTCTTCCATTTCAAATTATCTCTTTTTCATTATCACCTACTATGTCAAACACAACACCAATGTAAATAATTATACAAAGACAAAACTTTAGTCTTTTTAAAAATATAGAGCCACGTACAGTATAAAAATCACTGTTTAAAAAACTAAAAACATAGGAGTATTTAATTTTCTCCAAAGTAATTTTATAATGACATTATTGTATTGCATTCCACTTCATTGTATTCCTTTTTCTTTATGCAATATTTATGATTATAATTTCTAATTTTTTTTTATAGATTAGTCTTAGTTTTCAAACTTTTATTTCATCCAAAAGGATTATAATATTCAATGTTTTACTTGAAATAGTAAAAAAAATGCAATTAAGATAAATAAAATATATAAGTAATTAAAGATAAATATATTTTCATAAAAAATTCTTTCACATCAAATTCTATAACAGTATTTTAATAATTTTTGTTTATTTTGAAGTTAAGTGACGACGTGACGTTTTTTTATTTTTATTTTATTTTATTATATTTGTTTTTGGCAACTGAAAATTTTAATTTTTAATTTTCTTACTTTTCTCTTTCCCATTTTGATTTCGCCCCTTGGAGAGAGTCACTTTCTCTCTCCCTGAACTCCCTCTGCTCCTAAGAGCCTAAGACCCATCCTCGTCGTCACCACCTCTTTCTTCCTCAGCACCGTGACAGCAATAACGCTGCCCCCTCCAGCCATCGTCATGCTCAAACCCACCGCGAACCACCGTGGATCTCTCCTCGTAACAAATCGTCGGAGCCATCACTGTGGTTTTAGATCTGGTGCTTGTCGTTTCAAATCTGGTGTCTGTCGACAATGAGGACTGCGACTTCCTCTGTGGGTCTCTTCACCACCACCACCAGCACCACGAACATTCATTTTCTTCGTCTGAGCCGCAGCACGCCGTTATTCCAAACACGGCGTGGCGGAGCTCCTTCTGGTCCTCGAGGTTGAGACGAGCGAGCTTGAGCGTGTAAACGACGTAGGTGACGATGTTTTCTGGTGTTGGGTTAAAACAGGTTAAATATTTTGCTGTTGGATTAAAATTTTGTGCATATTAGAAACCTTTTCAAAATCCAAAATCACGTAGAGTTGTGCTTGGTTTGTTGATTAAGTCACTCTTCAATGTTTAATAGGTCTGTGTGTTTATAGTGTATTGTGTTGATGTGTTGTTAGAAAACATTTGGATTTTTAATTATTCAAGATGTAACAACCGTGTAATGGCTAAAAACAATCACAAATATTTAATTCTTTAAAAAAACTTTTTTTTAGCAATAATTTTAACCGGTAAAACCAAAAGCATGATAAAATAAATGTCATATCATCCATCAATATCTAACAAACATAAAAATGACTAAAACATTCCATGGAATAAAATTTTAAAGAATAAGACTGGTGTTCAAAAGTTTGGAAACAAAAATTATAAATTTAAAAAATTTTAAGGAAAAAAAATATACTTTATCTTTTATTATATATTCAAACTTTACTATTTGTTCGGTATAACAAAAAGAAAGAATATATATATATATATATATATATATATATATATATATATATATATATAATTCTAAATGAAGAATAAAATATAATATGAACAAGATTATTCTTGTCTTTTACATAAAAAAATCTCATTCTCATCCTTTTCGCCTCATTTTGAACACAAAATAAATTAGATATGAGAATTATTTGTAGTAATCTCTTCCTTCCGACTTCAAGAGAAAAAAAAATCCAATCTTATCCCCTTGTACAATTATACCAAATAGAGGAAGAATTAACAATATATATAAAAGGAGTGATCAACTTACTTTCAGAGTAATTCTTTTAAAATTATTCATTATTTTTATTATTCATTTTTTTAAAATTTAATAGTTAGAATCATTAAATTTTAAAAAAACATAATAAGAATAAAAAATAATTTTAAAAAAATTACTCTTTAAATAAATAAATCTCTTATATATATATATATATATGTATTCCAATTTTTAGACAATTAAACAAAGCAAAAGAAAAGTATTTATCCTTCATTTTCTTTTTTAAAATACCTTAAAAATGATCTCACTTTTTACTTTTTTTTTCTTTGAGTTTCTTTCCTAAATCATACATATTAATCCCTGTTTTGGAAGAAAAATTGTTAGCTTAAGAACTAAAATTTGAGTATTTTAAAATATATAAATAAAAATTAATATTAATTTTCGAAGTTAAAAATCAGAAATTAAATTTGGAAAATGACCATTAATCCAATATTAAATTCTAACAACTGGATTTAAGACGGGGAAAGGAAAATACATAAGACGGTGGTTATGATTGATTAAGACAGAGAAATCAAAAGCATCAAGTGCACAGAAGGAGAAATAAATAGCCATCTTGTCGCTGTTTCCAGGGGATATGAATAATGAGAGGTTGACCTATATTTTATTTACTGTAGATTAATTGATTAACTGATTAATGTTCACTTGGTCACAGTCTTTAGAGAACAAAAGGAAAAAACATACATAAACTAAGATTGATATAAAAAATAGTGACTTGTGTGTTTTTAATAAGCGATTCAGGTTAAAATATTTATTTTGTGTGTAATTATAATGCTGACCAAAATTAATTATTACTTCTGATAAAAATTATTTCATATAAATATCATTGTTAGAAGAAAAAAAAATTATGGTTAAGGTTAAAAATTTGAAATGTCACAATTATCCTTTTAAGTCAATATTTTTTTTGTCAGCCCTTTTAAGTCAATACTAAGTGACTCTAATCTTGACGATAAATATTATTTTCAACGGATTTAAATTTTCATCCATTCTTGAATATCATATTAGAAAAAAAATATAATTTTCATCATGTAAAAACTTATTTTAACTAACTGCATAATTATTTTGTTTTCTTATGTGAAAATCACGTTAGAAAAACCGTATTAATATATCCTAACGTGATATTTTACTAATAATAAAAAAATCCTATCGTGATTTTAATAAAAATATTATCATTAAATATTTAATTAGTACGGTAAAAACATTAGATATTAAGATCATTTATTACATATTAATCTAAGAAAGTTGTCTGCACTAAAAAAACAAACTATGAAAGCTGTTAAAGACAGGAGTAGTGATATGAAATTTGAGTAATCTACTAGAGATCATATATACATACAATTCTTCATTTATTTTTTGTTTCGAATTGTACGACACGGGCTTTAAAGTAGGTGTTTTATGCACGTGTAATTTTTAACGGTAAACAAAAATTATTAACAGGGTTTGTTATGAAGCATTCAAGTTTTAGCTTTGCTTTTTTAAATTCAAGTTACTGTCTAATTTTTTGGGGTAATGTTTCGATATTTTTTTAATTCAAGTAACTGTCTAATCTATAGGTTCCAATATTTTTGAATTCAGGTTACTGTCTAATTTTTTGCGGTAATGTTCAAGGGCCTTATTCGTAATTTTCCAAGCTATTGTGGTGGCATGATCACCCATTATTAACAGTAGTTCTGTAGTTGAGCTCGTGTATATTACATGACAAGAAATATCATGATGTACGAGTTCGGTCACTAACAAGGAATCATGGCCAAGAAAAAGGTAATGTAAAACAACAATATTACAAATTACAAAAAAAAAAAAATAACATGGTATTAATACAAAATAAACTATGTTAAAAGGAGTGATTAATCTTAATAAAAAACCATGGACATATACGATGAATATTTTTTTCGTGACATAATTTATTTTATATTCAAAATTCAATCAACATTTAAATTTTGAATCATTTAATTAAGAGACACAAATTGTGCTACTTATATCAATTGTTATTAATTTATTACAAATTACAAATAAAGATAGAAAAAGAACAATAAAAAAAAATAAGATATTTTTTATCGTATATATTATTTTGATCATATTATTAAGAAATATGATATCATTATCATGTTTTTCTTATGCAAAGAGGATATAATCTAACTCTAAGTTGAAATTTGTAAAAATAGGTATTTGTAGGTTGTCCAATAACTTAACAAATTACCTAATTAATAGGTTTTTTTTTCTGAATTAGCTTAATTAATTGGTCTAGCAACAATAATTAAGTTAAGGTCTAATACTATTTTAAAATTTAGTTAGTGTAACTTAATCTCAAACACTAATTCATGAGAGAAAAATTACTCTCCCCTTATATATGTTTTTCTAGTCACTATGATATTAGGGAGTGTTTGGTAGATGAAAAATTTTACTTTTTCAGGAATTTTAAATTGAGAAATTATGATTCTCATGTATTGGAATACAATTGATAAAAAAAGATTGTCTATAAACTGATTTTCTGGAATCAATTTTACCTCACTTTTTTGTAAAAACATTTATAAAGGAAAGAACAAGAATCTAACTTTCCCAAGTGAGAAAAATTTTAGTTACATTTTTACGTGAATATTTAATTCTCGAGAAATATATTAAGACTAATCAAACGTATTTTATACATTTACAAGAATCATGATTCTCAAGAATTGACTTTCCATTGTATCTTAATTCTTGGGTATGAATAAATTTTTCTGCTATCAAACACTTTCTTAATGTGGAGCATCTATCAACTTTACTGATAATTAATCTATTCAAAAAATTTGATTGATCATCTTTAATAAGATATCACCTTTAGTTATTTAAAAGATTATAATCTAAAATATTATTTAAGGAGATCAATTTCAATATCAATTAACGATTTGTTGGTCTTATATATGTTATTTTGACTATATTATTTATGAATGTAGAATATTCAAATGATAAATAATTAAAAATGGGAGAAGAATAAAAAAACGAAACGTGAAATTCAAATAAACATAACTATATGATGGTTTTTGGGTGACATACCATTATTATCTTTTAATTTTTCTCCGAAAATAACGGTAAAAATACTTTACTCACTAGTAAGTGTATTAATTTTGATGAAATATTCATGATAGGTGAACATTATTAGAGGGACAGAGTAATTGTTTGAGAAAGATCCACCTGGGAGTCACATGCAACCTCATTTTCAGCATCCCTGTTATTTTCCTTGACGTCCTTTTTCATGCTCAAAAAATCATGATGAAAGATAGTAGTTAGCAATAGTTGACATAGGGAAAGGGGTAACTCATGCATCACCAATGTCCAATACAACACAGAACACACCATGGAGTGGAATTCAGGTCGGTCTATGCTCTATCTTATGTCTTATCCGTCCAATAAGCAAAATAGGGATCAGGGTTATCATCCAAGACATAGATTAAGTGAAATAAAATTATTTATTAAATAAAATATTTTAACTTTTGAGTCTTGAATATATAATTATATGAAATATTTGTAGAAATTTTATTATTATTCATAATAGTATTTCATATTTGACTTAAACAATATTATTTGTAAATAAATGATACATAAAAAATCTATTAAAAAAAGATCATTACAATTACACTGAAAGCATGGATCAATTGGTGTAAAATCATTTGTTTAACCATAAGTTTTCATCTTAAATCTTAGATATATAATTATGTTAAATGTTGAGAAAAAGCTTTATTATTTATAACAGTCTTATTCCATTTGAACAATATTGCTTCATGATATATATATATATATATATATATATATATATATATATATATATATATATATATATATATATTAAAAAAAGGGTCATTATAACTCTACGAGGCACACACGCAAGAGGAGTTTGGTTTGTCTTTCTTAGGAGGAAAAGAAAGAGTGTTGTGGGGAAATAAAACTTCTCTTTAATTAATACTAGATTTTTTTAGCAAGAGAGAGAAAAAGACAATAAATGCGTGAGATCTTACTTACAGTGGGTGTGTGAGATCCACATACTGATTGTATTTTTTTCTCTACTACTGAAAGAATTAAATCTTTGATTGGAGACAATCCGAACCCGTTGTGGGGATGCCCTCATGGGATGGGAGAGAAGCATGAAGCATGAGGCATGGCAATGACAATGCATGCAGAAACCAGACCAAGACACATCAGAGTGATTTACTGACAATAAATGATTACTGCACTATATGGGGAAGCAAAGCACAATCTTGGCCCCTGCATGCCCCATAAAATGACACAACCCATAGAGAGAGTCAACCATGCCAATTGGCTAGTGAATGAAAAAAGTGTATAATTGATGAATTCAGTAACACTCAAGTGAGAATTATTATTCCCATACCCCCAAATACTTCAAAAAATATCAGATAAAAAATATTTCCAATGGATTCATCTCGACGTGAACAAACAACAGACACAGGACAAAAAATACAGTAATGACTAATGAGTGCTACTGCTTAGCAAGAAATGATGGCCAGGCACACGCAATTGTGCCCGTGACTCCATCGTTTAATTAGTTAAATTATTATTTATACAAATATAAAGTAGTATTTAATATGTAATATAATGATATGTCGACTTAAAAAGAAAGATTAAATTATAATCTTCCTCTCTTAATAATTCTTGTTCTTATTTTATTTCAGTTCTTATATTTTTAAAATTTAAATTTTCATTTAATTTTTAATTTTACATACATTTATTTTTTATATTTTAATTAATTAATTAATTTTTTATGATATCTTAGAAGAATACGTTAGATTTAAGATTTAATTTGACTAAAATAAAATATAAAAAATATATCTAAAATTAAGAATTAGACTTAAATAATAAAAATTTTAAAATAAAAAATCAAAATCGTGAACAAATAAAGAGATTAATGTCGTCGAGTTTTTAGACAAAAAAGAAAACGTGGTAGCGTAGAGTTTTTTTGTGACGACATGATAGCGTAGATTAGTGTCGTAATGCTATAAATAAATTGTAATATAAGCATTCCCAGTCTAAATTTTATATAATCATTTAGTTATAAATGGCTGGTAGTGGCCGATCCAAGATGCAGAGTGAGGCAAATTATTTTTTTTAAAAAATCTATTATCATACATATACAAATAAAATATAAAATAAAAATATTTTTTTTAGTTTCTCTAAACTTTTTAAGTTCAATTTTAATATTTTTTTTTTATTTTTCGCTCTTCTAATTTTGAAATATACTCCTGAAAGCATCTAAATAACTTTTGACCCCTCTATAAGGTGTTATTTAAACCATTTAGGAGCGAAAAGTTAGTGGAACATAAATGGATAGAAAAATTTAGAGAAATTAAATCTGAATTTTAAAATTTTTATAAAGATAAAAACATATTATATCCTATAAAATAGAATAAAATATCTAACCGGTTAAGTGTAAAAGAAACGAAACATACAAAATAAATTAGTCATTAATAAACAAAAATTGATGACAACTATAAAATTGAAGTAAATGGGATCGAATTATAAAATCAAGGGGAATAAAAACTAACATTAACAATATTCTTATATATTTTATTCTTGAGGGATGTGGGTGCACTCCTCGAGCATAACCTAGGTTCGTCACCGACCGTTGACATATGATAAATTTAATTTTTATGATAATTTTATTAAATTTTATAATAATTATTTTTAAAATTTAAAAATAATTTCATATTAATTTATAATGTAAAATTTTATAATCATTATATACCCGTTAAACTCAACAATATTATCTATAGAGTCAATAAAGATTGATCTAATTCATAAGAAATAAACTTATATCTTAAAAAAATATGAGTTTGATTTTCACTACTAATATGAGAACTTTATTTGAGTCTTGAGATTTATTTTTACCTTGATGAGTTTTCAAAATTTAAATTACCTAAACTTTTAATTATGAAAAAAAAAAACAATATTGTTTTAAGATACCTTTGTTTTGAAAAAGTGAAAAGAGAAAAAGGTGAAGAAAAGAATAAGTAGAAAATAAAATGAGTTTTTAAGTTGTTAGGTATTGGAGAAAAAAAAAACAGATACATAAAAATCGTATTCGAACGTAAGAAGAATGAAAAATATGTATAAAGATAATTATCATGTTATAAATAAAGAATGAAATATGATAAAAACACGTTATAAAAAAATGATAAAAAAATAAAGATATTTTTATCTTTAAATACAACAGAAAAATCTTGTCCTTTCTCATCCAAATTTAGATGGAACATACACTTATGTGATACCCAGGTGAATCATTTCTTTCCTTCTTTTATTGGATTGTTCCAAACTGTAGAAGAATTGAATAACAATAATAAGTTGTTTTTCGTCCATCCTAATCGTTCCTTCCTCTCTCCACGGAATCAAACGAAGCTTTAATTTTAATAATAAAAAGTTAAATTGATAATAAACAAACTAATAAATATATCAACACAGTTTTTTAATATCAATTTTTCTTATGTTATTCCTTAACGTCAAATTGAACTTTGAAAATATTAAAAGTATATGAGAAAAGTTCTTAACTATCGTGTTGCATTTATTGTTCAAAAACTATGCTTAATGATATTTATGGTAAAAGAAGACGAGTGCATGGTATGAAAGGAGGATGATTTGCTTCAAAAAAGAAAGAAAGGAGGATGGTAAATTACCGTACAGGGACAGTGTGGTAAATAATATTACAAATATTAATCAATGTCTATAAAATAAAAAAGCTTTCATTAAAAATATTACAAATATATCTCATCATAATTTTAAAGTTAAAATATATCTTTATCTTTTATTTATATTTTATTTTCAGTTTGATTCCTTAAAGAATGGATTCTCTGTGATCACTTAGTGACCACATGAAATTCCAACAATTAAAAATAAAATAATTAAATAGAACATAAGTGAAAATAATTTTAGATTTTTTACATAAATAATACAAATAAATTTATTATTTACCCAAATAATATAAACCTAAAAATATTTACATGAATGATACATTTGAGTGTAGTAAGTAAGAAATGAGTTCTCCTAGATCAACTTTTCACATGTGTTTTATTTTTTTTATTTAGTGTTAAGAAATCGATTCTTGGTAATTGATTTCTTAACATCTTTTATTTTATTTTTTTCAAAACGATCTTATGAGATCGATTTTTGAGGAATCATTTTTTTAAACATAGGTTAGAATGTTTTTTTTTGTTATTTATTTATTTGAGTTTTTTCTATTTTTTTTAAAATTGTTATTTTTTTATGTTTTTATTTAAAAATTAACTATTTTTATTTGTTATTTTATTTATTTATTTGAATATTTTATGTAATTTTTTTTATTTGGTTTGTTTTTAGTTTTAAAATTAACTATTTTTTGGATTTTATTTATTTATTTATTTGAGTTTCTTTGGTTTTTGTTTGTTGTTTTATTTAAAAATAAACTGTTTTTGTTTGGTCTTATTTACTTTTTTTTGTTTTTGTTTATTTGAAATTGTTTTTTATTTTGTTTGTTTTTTATTTAAAAATCATCTATTTGTTTTTTATTTGTTTTGATGTTTAGTTAATTTATATATATTAAATGATAAAAAAATAGAATTTATGTAGAAATGCATTTAAGAAAAATGCATATATTTAAGGCTTAAATATGTTTTTCATACCTAGAAAATAAGTTTTTTTTAGATTATTATCTCAAATTCACTTTTGGTCAATTACATACCGGAAAATTTTTTATGTTTCAATATAGTACCTGTCGTCAGTCTCATTCTGTTAAGTGATGATGTGATAGACAAAATGTCACATCATCAAGCCTAATCACTAACATGTCAACACCACATCAGTGCCTTTTCTCCTTCTTCCCCTTCTCCACCATCGACAACTCCACGCCACCACCGTTGTCCAACCCATGCAACCTCGTCGCCATTTTCTTTGGTCTCGTACATCTTCACCAATCACTTCTCCGCATCTTTCGGAAGCTTCTCGTAGGCCTCGTGCATCTCGTCAAGCTACAGGACCAATCTCCACACCACCTCTCTGTCTCGGCCCGCTCCCTACACTCCATCTCCCTCTCCACCAGCTCAGCACGCCACCATTGGTCCTCCCCGTGCGTCGGTCGCTCCCCAACCAGAGTGAGGATCGACTAGGCCTACACCACCTGGGCCACGGCTCGACCCATCAAGGCCACGAGCTCTAGGTCTTCTAGGTGCGACTTTGGGCTATGATCTTTGATGGCTATTCGATGTCAATTTTTTTGGAATTGGAGGGTATGATAGTGATGACAACGGGTCTGGGAGTGAGGGAGGGGAGGAGTGACATGATGTAGGAGAGGAGAGGGAAGGTTCCGAGGTTGGGATCCATGACGGTGGATTGGATGGAGAAAGAGAAAGTGAAGGTTGAGGTTTGTGAAAATGGGATAATATCACGTTAAGGTGCCGGTGGTGGAGAAGGGGAATAAAATGTTAGCACAGTGCCTGATAAGCACCATATTTCAGTTATTTTTGGGATTAAAATGTTAGTACTTATCTTTCGATTGTAATAGTTTTCTTATAAACTTCTTTTCTTTCTAGTTGTTTTATATATTGTACGTTTACTAATATTTTTGTTTAAATATGGAAGATTCATCCATGATTCTATAGGTTTTGATAGTTGTTTGTTAGATCCAGAAATAAAGTAAAAAGGAAGGACAAAATGATTATTTCCCAAAATTTCAGACATCCATTCGCCCAGGCTAGCAAGCAGCTCGCCTGGGCTAATTAGATTTCTTCAGCCATAAGCAACACACTCACCTGGGCGAGCTACAACTCGCTTGGGCGAATTGGCCTGCACCTCTTGGCTCTTTTCTATGAATAGCCATGTCTTTGAAGCTGAAAAAAATAATCCAGAAGCAGAGAGAAAACGTGAGAAGCTAAGGAAGTGAAGAAGAAAGTAGAAAGTGGAGTCTAGCGTTGTAGAGTTGTGACCATGGATCGCATCCTTCATCATTTCTCTTTGTAGTCTTGTGCTCTACACAATGATTAGTTAGTTTTTACTAAGGATTGAATGTAATCTTTGTACCCTTATGTATCTCTTTTGATATTATATTTGTATGAATCTTTTCTACTCATTATTGGTAATTTTATTCTGCTCGTAATGCTTGATTCTATTTGATTACTAGTTTCATGAAATTGGATTTTAAGTTTGACTTGGAAGTACTCTTAGAATTTGAACTGAATGAAGTTACTCTTTATGTTACGTTGCTAGGAATAGAGCATAACATTTTAATTGCAAAAAGCACGAGATTATGATTGTAATGCTGGGATATTTACTTCATATGTGAGGGATCGATATTTAGTAAATATTATTAGGTCTCGAGTGCGAGGGATCAATTCGGGGTAACTAAATGTGTACATCAATAATGTTAGAAAATGATTCATATATGTTGATCTTATTAGGATATTGAGGGTATGAACGATGAAATCCAATCATATGTTTTCTTGAATTAATCAACTTCATTTTTATTATTTTTGTAATTTTACGTATTTCCAATGAACTAAATTCTGTTATTTTCATTATTCTGTTACTTTAAGTTATCTTCCATTAGTTAAAAAAACCCATGATATTTCGACTAAACTTGTACATAACTATTGAATTGATAACCTTTATCTAATTGAATTAAGTAACTCAAGTCCCTATGGAGATGATCTCTTTTTACAAATTTGTAACTTGCGACGACAATTGGTACGCTTGCCAAAAGTCTAGCAGTGCCGGTGGTGATGGCATGAAGTTCTCGGTGGTGGAGAAAGAGAAGAAGTAGGGGCACTAATGTGGCATTGACATATTAGTGATTAGGCATGATGATGTGACACTCCGTCTACCACATCATCACTTAACAAAATGAGACTAACGACAAGTACTACGTTGAAACATAAAAAATTTTCAGGTACGTAATTGACCAAAAGTGGATTTGAGGTAGTAATATGAAAATGATCCATTTTCTAGGTATGAAGAACATATTTAAGTCTATGTTTAAATACTTAATATAAATATAATTTACTTAAATATTTATGAAAAATTCATAAATTTAAGTGATCTAATTATTTTACCAAAACAAATTATATAAATAAAACATGTTCAATTTTGATAGTTTGCATTGGTGTAAAACTATGACTACTTAAATATGAATTAATCTAAAATAGTGTTTTAAAAAAATAATTAATCCTTAAATGAAACGAGAGAATTTTGCTGATGCAACTTATTTTCCCAAATCCTTACTACATAAACTATAATCCATAAAATTGAACAACATTACATGCACGAAATAAAACAACATTACACATAAAAAGAAACATAAATGATAAAGCTATTGATGAAACACACTTGATGACATGTTTCACGCGTGAAAGAAAAACTGCTTCACAAGAGGTCAATTCTCTTTTGGAAACACCTGCATCAAATATGAATAACATGTGGGTATATAATGCAAATTTGTGAATACCAAAATTATTGGTAACCTAAAATGCAAATACATTACCTTGATAAAATTGTGCAGTGTAATATTCAAGTAACATTTGGAGTGAGGAGGAAAGGGACAAAACAAAACCGCTTGTAGAGTATACCATTTAGTTCAATAAAAAAGAAACTCTATGCGACACAAAAAGTAAGAAATTAACAAGAGTAAGAAGCTTATGTCTCGTAGAACTAAGACATAACCAATGTGAATGCCCATCATATGTGGGCTGCAATCTTGACCTTCTATGATTGTCCATTTCATGGTGACATCAATAGTTCTCGTAGGATCTTGAAATTAAAACTCTCATGAATGACTATCCGAAAAATAGCAATGTAATCGATAGAGAGTGAATTAAAGTCAACTACCTTGAGCGTAACTCTCATGTTGTCAAAACTGTTGGGGGTACAACTTTTGACAATGACGACCGTTAAAGGTATACAATCAAAAGTATGATCAATGAACCCTAATGGTGTCCCGTGAGGTGTGCATCAACATCTACCAATCCTACAATTATTCGAATTCAAATATCAATTGAATGTTTAGGTGTATTAAATACAATAAATGTTTAATGGTAGTTGGCCTTGTGATCAAACAAAATATAAAACATACAACCATAAATTTTTGTTAAATTCATGCTGGGTTACTTGGTGGGCGCGCATTATGAATTCTTGAGTTCGGAGTGGTTCCCTAGATTGTCGATTCATCATGGCAGCTTGTACGACCCTAGCTGGACCAAGAATAAGTCTTGTTGAACTAGAGGATGACTGAATAGTTGGGCGAACAAAGGATGGGAGGTCGAAGTCATCAATGTCGAGAAGCTCCCATGGATTGTTGTTCATTATGAATGAGACTTTGTGAGAGAAATAAATGGTTTGAGGATGATGAGATAGGGTGAGTAGTAGACAAAGGTGTTAAGTTGCAACTACCCCCTGCTCTATATATAATAGGTAATCTAGTGTTTTCACGTGAATGATACCAATGGCTAAGATCGCACCGACATTATAAATGGTTTAGCTTGAGTCTTAGTTAATTATGTTTGGTTTGCGCTATTAAAAAAATCAGTGTTTATTTTAATCATCTCGTAGAAAGCATTGTTCAATCACATCGTCTCGAAACTAGTAATGTGAGATAAAAGTTGTATGGGGAAAAACAACGTGGGGTCACATCTTTTTTCTAGCACAAAGGACAGGATTCCTGATGGGTGAACAATAAGCTTATTTATGTGAATGTGTTATGGGCTGTTGATTGTCGTCGGTGCAATCTCGACCACTCATTTTTTGGCACAGAGGACAATGCTTTGTAGGATTCCTAATGGGTGAACAATAACCTCATTTAAGTGAATGCGTTATGGGCCGTTGATTGTTGTCGGTGCAATCTCAAAACTCCTTTTCTGTCATAGAGGACAAAGCTCTACAAGACTCCTGATGGGTGAACAGTAACCTCATTTATGTGAATGCATTATCCACTCTTTTTTTGGCCCAGAGGACAAAGCTCTACAAGATTTCTAACCAGTGAACAATAACCTCATTTATGTGAATGCATTTTGGGTTGTTGATTGTCGTTGGTGCAATCTCGACTACTCCATTTCTGGCATAAAAGACAAAGCTCTGTAGGATTCCTAATGGGTAAAATCTTCAAGTGTTACTAATTTTGTCTTGTTTTTGGACTTTGTTTTTCCAAAATTGTGTTTCTATTTTTTTCTTGCACTTTTTTTTAAAAATTAATTGTTTTGTATTATGTTTTAATTTGTTTTAAATTATTTATTTTTTGGTTGACATATATATATATATATATATATATATATATATAACAAAGTATAATTTATATCGATTTTTTTAATAGAAAAATGCATATATTTGAATACTCAATATAAGTATAGTTTATTTAAATATTAATAAAAATACATATATTTAAGTGATCTAATTATTTTACCTAAATAAATAGAAGATTTTCATTTTTAATAGTATGCATTAATTCATGTACAACTATTATTACTTAAATAGTATTTTTTAAAAAATAATTAATCCTTAAACCAAACCAAATTTATCTAGTTTGAAGAAGACGAATGATGAATTGCAACAAAAAATTTCCAATGATGAAACTTAGGTAAACATCATAATCCTATGAGACTAACACAATTAAAGTAGATAATGTTTTTAAAAAAAAGCAATAATAGAATTGTAATTATGAATTGCAAGTTGATTATAAAAAAGAAGACAAGTACTTTGCGTAATGACTACACAGATTCATCACACATCAGAGCAATTATCTTATCAACCGTTCTTGGTTTGTGCAGTCAGGCAAGGATTTTCTCTGGAGATCGCCCAAAAGTTGCATTCAACACAATTGAACCTTTGGTACTATATTTTGAATAGATTAAAAACATTTTTCCGACATCATCATTGTGTTTGAGCTCTATACAGTTGTATGCAACACAACCATCACCTTTGTAGTTTAGTTGATAGTAAAAATAATTTACCAAAATTCGGTAGCCTCTATTGGCGTCAAATTGTTTTTTCGTTAAGGCAACAAGCGACAATCCTTAGTTATTGTGATGACTTTTGGTTCAATAGGGCATTCAAACAGTACTTTTTCATCTGTTGGAATCATGTCACCATTGCAATACACAAGAGCGGATACATTGTTCATGTTTTAAGCAAATGTGTTGAGTTGCATCTTACCCCCTATTGCTATATATATTTGGTGATCTACTGTTTTCACGTGACACATATCAACGACTGATGGCACCGACAATATAAATGGTGTAGATTGAGTGTTAATTTATTATGTTTGGTTTGCACTATTTGAAAATTCAATGTGTAGTGAAATCGTTGTTTAGAAAGCACTGTGCAGTCTCATTGTCTCGATACAAGCAACATTGGGTCAAATCATCTCGAAGAAATAAATGTCTAGGCAATTCATATGAGAAAAATGTAGTGCTCAATCAATTAATGCATTTTTTACTATTCATTCAATCAACAAGGGCAAACTAACAATGAATATAATAGGACATAATTAATAAGGGCAAGCAATTAATACCGTTTGGGTCCACCAGATCCACATCTGGGTGGTTGCCTATTTCTTGTCGATTGTCGATGTACTCGACCATGTTGTTGTGGTTCGACTTGTTCACTAGGAACAACAACTGGTTCTTCTTGTACGAAGTCATTAGTGGAAGAACTGTTGGTCATACTTTGGTGAAAGGATGCAAGCGAAGGTATGACCAACTGTTCTTCCACTAATGACTCCAGTGTGCGAAGATCTGTACCCATGAGATTGCTCATAAAGTCTTCTTCATTTGCGCTGAAGAACTTCAGATTGTACTTATAATCTTGTTGATGATGATGAGGTTGTGGCATGAATTGTGGTGTGAATTCATATGATTGAGCATGTGGTGGTAGTCCTTCATCATGCATGCTAGCAGCCATTGATGGACTTTGTTGTGGAGGATGTTGTTCAGTTTCCATGTTTGGAGTTGAACGAGATGTCGCTCCAACATTGGGATAAGTTGCAAATTGTGTAAGGAAAATTTTAGAATTCGCTTGATACCAATTCATGTAGTGACTCATATGTTTAATCTTTCCCAAAATTGGTTGATTGATTAACACATATTTGCATCTTTCCTTCCAAATTGCAATCCATCATTGATGTTCCTCTGCCCAATTTGTGTCACTATGTCCTCTCATGTCAGTATGTGGAATTTTTCAAGATTATGTGATGGATCTGATATATCTTGAAAAAGTCCAAATTGGAGCATGAGCCTGTCAGTATGGTGTCATACTACCTCTAGAAAACATATTAAAGGTACACAAGTACTCCATATTTTGGAATTCTTGTATGCATATTCTGGCAGAAATGACTCAAAAACCTCTATAAAGTATCTAGTGGAATTGAAAAATTAATTTGTGTTAGTTATTTTAAAAACAATGAAATTGACATTTAAATAAATAAATAAATAAACAAAGGGTTCAACCTCCTCGTTACGCATGTTGTCGAATCTTAACCTGTAGCTAGTGACATCACTGCATGGAATTCCAAAAAACCACATGCCTCTGCCATTCCATCTAGTCAAATGTAATATGTTAGTGTCAAATACATTACTGAAAAATGAGCTTTGTTTGAGTTAGAATTTTTTGTTTACTTATTTGCAAGTGGATATGACGACTGGCGCTCGACCTTTGGTTGAATGAACAACATGCGATACCATGCCCAAGACTGTAATAACAGTGTACATCCTCCCATTTTTTTGAATGTGAGATAAATAGCCCTACTCATTTTTCTGTACAAATGTGCTAAACATGTTGAACCTCGGCTATACTAGCTAGCCCGATCAAAATCTGCTAATAGGGGTAGATACATTAGGTGAACTCTGTTATAACTTGTTTGGCATCACCACCCCACCAATCAACCTTAAAATGTATGCCCTACAATGACCTGCTAGTTGTTGTTGTGTGGGTTTTACTGGAACAGTCAACATGTGTTCTTTTAACCACTTTAGTTTAAGTGTTAATCCCTTTAGTGCATTATTTGTTGGAACAACACCTATATATTTTGTGCATGTTTGTTCCCAATTAGAATATGTTGGGCCAGTAATTGGTCTATCATCAATGCTTAAACCTAGTTGTAGATCAACATCTTTCAAGGTGATTGTGCATTCTCCAACAGGAAGATGAAATGTGTGTGATGCAGGTCTCCACCTTTCAACCAAAGCAATTACCAAAGCGTTGTCGATTTTAACTTGTCCAAGCTTTGCAACATCTGAAAATTCAGCTTGAACCAATAAAGGTTCAATTATGGGGTCTGGAGAAGGCATTGCCTGAACATATGATTGGATTACATCATTTGTTACATGAAGAAATGAAAATAATAACAACATCATCATTTCTAACTCATAACATAATTAACATTCAATCAATAAAATGTATTACATACTTCTCTAGATCTATGAAGGTGTTAATTCCAAAGAAAAGGACCAACTATAGATGCCATTGTTTAGGCTTTGATGCTAAAGTCAA
Source organism: Glycine soja (assembly GCF_004193775.1). Classification (NCBI taxonomy): domain Eukaryota; kingdom Viridiplantae; phylum Streptophyta; class Magnoliopsida; order Fabales; family Fabaceae; genus Glycine; species Glycine soja. Next base: position 36,346,235 of record NC_041009.1, read on the forward strand.
GAAGAATTTAAAGAGGGATATTAGAACCAGAGAAAGTGAGCCTATGGGTTTGTGTATATGATGGCAACACATGCAATGTCTTTATAGTAAAAATCTAACAATAACACAGCTCATTCGGTGATATCTAGGCCGTTTATTTTGTCAGTGAGATCTTGACCGTTCAATGTTGGTTGCTTTAATCGGTGATATCTAGGCCATTGATTTTGTCAGTGGGATCTTGGTTGTTGAACGTGCGTTGGTCAAATCAGTGATATCTAAGTTGTTGATTTTGTCCGTGGGATCTTGGTCGTTCAACATTCGTTGCTCCAATTGCTGATATCTAGGTCCTTAATTTTGTTAGTGACATCTTTGTCGTTCATTTTGAGATGTATGTGACAAGCCATTAAGCATTATAAATAGGGTCTACAGTAAGGGAGTCTGATCCATCACCTCAACCAGAAACCTTTTTGCAACCCTAAACCCTAAATCATGGCTTCGTCATCAATCAATGCGATTGTGTATTATGATGGCGCCATCATAACAACTAAACATGGTTCAATTTTTGTAAGCGGTTCACCAAAGATCGTTCAACTTATCAATTGAATGTCATTTGATGCCTTGAAGCAGGATATTGGAAATAACATTATTCTACCAAATTGTGAAGTGGTGACGAATATGCATTTCAGATTTCTTGTATCATTTGTTGATGATTGTGGCAAGTACACGACATGCATGTTACATGATGATGAGGATGTAATGACTATGTTTTCCATGTTTGTAGACATCTCCAAGCTCATATTCCTGGAGTTGTTCATTACCACCATGGACTCGCCCACACAAACATGTGCACATCCACCACCAATTTATAGAAGCTCTTTCAATTTTTAGGGTTTGGATGAATACCTCGATCAAGCAATGAACCTTGAATCGAGTTTTGAAGAACCCCCCCCCCCTCAATTTGTTTGATTGGTATTTTATTATTTAATGACTTGTAGGACTCATATGTGTATTTTTCATTGTTATGTTTTTGAGTTTTCGTCATTTGTGTTTTAATGCCAAAAGTTTTAAGTATCGATTGAAAGTGTTAGTAATTTTTTCTTCATTTTGCCCTATTTTTTTGAATGCATTTAATATCCGAATTGATACCCGAAAATTGTGTCAATGGATTTGTTGACATCAAAACTAAGGAAATGAAATGTTATTTTAACAAAAATAGCTTATACAAATTAAAATCTAAGTGTCCAAAGTTGGCCTCATGTATTCAAATGTTCAACTATTAGTAATTTTTTCTTGTTTTTTGGCCACTTGGTTTATGCGTTTGAGGGTCGAATGGAGACTGAAAAGTTGAATTAATTGTTTTATTGACATGAAAACAATGAGAATGAATCATTATTTCAACCAAAAAACCTGATACAAATAAAGATCTAAGTCTCCAAAGTTGTCGTCATGGATTAAAATGTTCAACTGTTAGTAATTTTTTGTTGTTTTTGGTCAATTGGTTCATGCATTTGAGGGCCGAATCAAGATCCAAAATTTATCGTAATGGCTTTATTGATATGAAAACTATGAGAATGAAACATTATTTTAACCAAAGCAGTTGATAAAAACAACAATTTAAGTGCCAAAAGTTGCCCTTATGAATTGAAATTTTCAAGTTTTAGTAATTTTTTCCTATGTTTTGCCACCAGGTTCTTGTGTTTGAGGCCGAATCGAGACCCAAAAGTTGTCTTAATGGATTTATTGACATGCAAAAAAGGAGAATAAATTATTATTTCAACCAAAACACCTGACATAAATAAAGATCTAAGTCCCCAAAGTTGCCTCTTTTGTCTGAAGTTTGTTGTGGTCTTGTTTTTCTCAGTTTATTTTAGACCCTTATCTATTCACATTAGGGAATCCAATGCTTTACAACCTTATTTATTCACGTCAGGGAATCCAAAGCTTCAAAACCTAACCCTTACCCTACACTTAAAAGGAGATAGAGCCTATGATGTTTCTTGTGCTCTTCTTTTTCCCTCTCTCACATGTCCAATTTATTTCAGAACCTTATCTACTCACGTCAGGGAGTCCAATGTATTTCAGACCCTTATCTACTCATGTCAGGGAATTTGATTTATTCGAACCGTTATCTACTCATGTTAGGGAATCAAATTTATTTTAGACTATTATCTACTCATGTTAGGGAATCCAATTTATTTCAGACCTTCATTTATTCACCCCAGAGAATCCAATGCTCCAAACCATAACCCTAAGGCTAATCTTAGGTCACAATCCCTTAACCTTGAACCCTATATATAGAACTCATATCCATCTTTCGTGACATCCTCTACCCCGACATACATATAAATAAGAAAAACATAGAAAAATGCGGAATTTAATTAAACCAATTTTATTCAAATCACGTAAAAAAATCACATGGATAAAAGGGTCACATTCAATTCACTATTACCAAATAAAACTTATTAAAAACATATCCGACTCAGAACAAGGTCGTCCAAGTTTGCAAAAGAACTAAGTTAAGCAGTAGAATAAATTAAAGTAAAATAACATGTTCAGAACATCATGCAATTGAAATAGAAACTTATGCCCTAATGTTATATCCTATCAGAGCATTGTATCCCAGTGTTCTCTAGCACAATGTTCTTTAAATTCATCCACCTAACCATCTGCTCCCACGAACACAAGGTTTAAGATCATCGCATGATCCACACACAAACAACACACAAGGAGCGAGTTATCACATTCCTAAATAGGTAGAGATAAATGAAAGCACACACACATATACGCCACACATAATATAAGTATAACAAGCTCAACTTAGCACAATTCGCATAATTTTACCACTCATTGTGTAACATCACTTGTCCCAAGGATTTAATCACAAAATCACATTTCACACCTTCACATTAATCACGTGTTCAAAATAACACATCTCAAGTACAACACAACATCTCATACTCACACAATTCATTACACACCATCACGTAACAAGTCACAATGATCATTATGCAAACATTATGTAACAAATACAACAAGACTCAATCATATATGCAATATGGTGTCATGTCAGTGAAACACCTTATCGGGCACCTAGGAGTACATGACAAGACGGACCACACACTAGAAGTCAGGTCACTTTCACTAGGTGAAATCATAGGGAGATCAGTCAGGGTCACTCTATTTTGTGAGAACGCTCCAACCATATGTAATCAACATAGACTTGAAGGAACATTCAAACTGAGTGTATTTACCCCCAAGGCCTACACTCCAAGGAGCCCATTAAGGCCTCTCCCTCTTGATTTAGGTCCAACCCAGAAAACATTTTAACACGCAAACTCTATCTATGAACTATACAAAACACATAACTCCTCAATTGGTCTCAATAATTTTAACTCGATTTCCCACAGTGGATCCCATCACCATGCTCGTTGCACATTAACTTGTCGCCCTTAAAGGGTCTTATAATTGTGTGATTGTACAGTTCATAACTCATAATTCAATGTGTACAATATCACAATACACATGTATCTTACAATTCAACACATAATCAATTTATCACATATACCCAATCTCAATCACAATGTTATAATCCCAAAGTAATATGCTATCACACCTCATGAATCATATACACATCACACAATATTAATATATACATGGGACAAATACATACTTTACCTATAAACTATGCAATACACACAACTATTCAATTGCTTTCAAAATCATTTTAACTCGTTGCGCTTCAAAGTGATTAGACTCGTCGGGTTCCCATAGTGAATCCCATCACAATACTTGTCGTGCAAAACTTGTCGCCTTTAAAGGGTCTTATAGTTGTATGATTGTACAATTCATAACTCACAACTCAATGTCAACACTTTACACTTCACAATAACATGTATAATCACATCGAGGAACGTATAGTCCCACACCTGTTCACAAGACATGTATCATAACACCTTCTCACTAACACATTATCACTTCTCATACATTATATATATATATATATATATATATATATATAGAACATGTGATCACATCATGGGGAACAAACCCCTTAATCAATTTCAAGAAAACATGCAAGAATCAAGAATTCCTAAATTTCTAGGTTTCTAACATTCAAAGCCAAACACTTAATTAAACCATCCAATTCGTATCAAGGCATCAATTGAACCCCAAAATTAACCCCAATTTGATCCTCTAAGGATTCCTACACATGTTCACTCTAACCCCAATTACGATAAACTAATCCCTTACCTCTAAGTAGGCTCACGTGTGTAGTCTTGAAGTAATAACAACATCTCTAGCAGTTGCCTAAGATTTATCAAGCTTTTCCTCTAGTTTCTCTGCTAGGGTTTCCAAGCATTAGAGAGAAGAAGAAGGAATTGGAGCCTCAATTTCATTGTCTCTGTGAGAGGAGCATTTGTTTCTCTAAAGATATTATTTTGCAAATCTCAACGGTAGAAATGTGCAAAAATGAGTTCTCAAGGTGGTGTCAAAGTTTCAAGACGATCCAACGGTTAACAAGTCCAAGATTGTAGTTTTACTAAGACAAATTTGGATGTATGCGACAAAAAGAAAGGGTTTTGGGAGAAGAAAAAGGGAGAACGAATTTGGGAGGAATGAATAGTGTAGAGACGTATCATAATTGTAAAAAATGACCTAATATGTCTCTATTTATAGCGATGGTGCTCTGAGCCTATTATTTACTCTATTTTTATTTTTTTTTATTTTATAAAAAAGGAACTCTATTTTACTCTTTCATTAAATAAATAACCAATTAAAACATCTCTTTATTTTATAGAATATCATTTTACTCTATTTATTTTCTAATACTATGAAACTCTTATTTTTAATTAACAAAACCTCTTTTCTCTCATTTATTTAATTTCTAAAAACTCTATTAATTTTTAAATAAAACTTTTTTATTTATTTTATGAAAAACGGGATGTTACACCTTCATTGAACACATCCACACAACACTTCCTTCATCGTTTACTTTGTTCCAAGTTTGCAAACGTAAACCCTGTGTCACATTTGTTTCTCTGTTCTTTGTCTATTACAAAATATATCTTTTTCATCTGTCAAATGGTTAGTGCACTACGATGGTCAAATCATCAAAACAAATGAATGAGATACTTTTCAAAGCCCTAACCCATTGTTCTTTGAAACAAGTCGAGGCCTTGAAAACAAAAATCCACCAACGCCTCTGTCTTCAATCATTGGACCAAGTATGCAATATTTCATTCTGATACCCACAAGTAGTGGGGCACAAAATGCTAAAATTTACAGCAATCCAACTTGTTGACAACAAAGACTTGAAAGGTATGATTTCAGTTATTCGCCAAACTGAGATTCTTCAATGTTGTGAATTGTATGCAAACATTGAGCACAATATAGTTCCCACCCCAAACCCTAAACTTGTACCTTATCAACCATAATAGTATCCTGAGTCATATTATTCACAATTATCAAATGTAACCCAAGACACTTTAGTTTTATCCCAACAAGAACAAAATATATTTGAACCAAGCATATATTCTTTTATCCAACTTTCTACACCATTTTTTTCCATTAATACTTTTTACTCAACCATTTGATGCTACTAAGGATCATCCTTGTGCATACTTCAGTACCCCTACAGTAAAGCCTTCCTCATCAACCCGACCAAACGAGCCTGAGTTCACAACAAAGCTAGGCTTACCTAATGAAGAACTCAGTCCCTTTAGTGAGGACGAAGACAAAGTTCTTCACAATTAACCCCAAGAGGAAGATGATGAGGAAGAACCCCGACCTGTTTCACCAATCACAATTGTACCACCCCATATGAAATTTTTTGAAGAATAATAATTTCAAGATTTTGAATCTAGGCATAGCTTGGATCGAGAAGAAGTCCAACATCTGGTGGGGACTCTCTTCGAAGGGATGCGTTTCTTAGCAAAACAAGACGTACGAAATGCTTTGCAACAATATCATGTGAGAAAATGAGCTAACTATAAGACACAACCATCAAACTTGTAATGACGATAGTTATGCTTGGAGGTGTAGGCATCATACATCCTTGCCTCCAAGTAGTGGGAAATAAGAAAGCTCCGTGAACCCCACACATGTTCAAATCCTTCAATCTCACAAGCTCATGCAAAATTGTTGTATTTACTGATCAATAAAAACATTCATAAGTTGATCGAAAACGATCTATCAACTTCAGTGCCAACCTTGATAGCACACATCAAAAGCATTGAAGGATACACCACCACGTACCGCAAAGCATGGTTGGAAAAGCAAAATGTTGTTGAAGACGTCTATGACAACTGGGAAAGATCATACCACGATCTACTGAGATTGTTACAAGTTATGCAAAAATTTCTTCCTGGTATGGTGGTGGAGAAGGAAACATTGCTAATGCCACCACAAGGAGGTCAACCTGTAGAGAGTTTCATCATGTTCCATCGTCTTTTTTGGAGTTTCAGACCGTGTATCGATGGGTTTCAATATTGCAAGCCCATAATTCATGTCAATGGGACATGGTTGTACAGTAAGTACAGGGTGACCCTCTTTGTGGCAGTTGCTAAAGATGGCAACAATAAAATCCTTTTGATAGCCTTTGCTATTGTCGAGAGTGAATCAGTAAGAGCATGGCAGTTCTTCCTTCGAAATCTAAAAAGGCATGGCACCCCACAACATGGTCTATGTTTGATTTTAGATAGACACCAGTTAATCAAAAGTGTCTACTCAAGACATGATAGTGGGTGGATGACACAAAATTCTGTGCATGTGTTTTGTCGACACATTGCATAGAATTACATGATGAGGTACAAGAACAACCCCATTAAAAAATTAATTATCAGTATGGGTGAGTGTCAAACTTTTTTTTCCTCATACTAAATGTCACTTCATTTTGTATTATCCACAATAATGAAATTCTATGTTTATAACTACTTTGTAAATGCAAAGACGAACCCTACATTCAATTACCAATACAATATGCTGAGGGAGGAAACAAATGTTGATCGAGCAATTAATTGGCTCAGCGAGATTTCGCAAGAAAAATGGACTCTCGCATGGGATGGTGGATGATGATGGGGGTACATGACCACCAATCTTCCTGAGTTGATTAATTCCATACTCAAGAAATCAAGAAATTCGCCAATAGGCGCGCCAGTAAAATCCACATATGTAAGTCGTAATGCATTGTTCAACAAAAGAGGGAGAGAAGTCCCAAAATTGCTTGCATCTGGCCAAGTTTATATGGAAGTACTAAACAAGGCCATCAAAGACGCACTTAGAAAGGCAAACACTCACAACGTTCTTGAGTTCGATCAACGAAACACACGGTTCTTGGTCCAAGAGACAATAAACCTAAGAAAGGTTCGACCCACTACAGATTTGACAGTCAAACTGGATGAATGGTGGGGTGATTGTGACAATTTCCAAAAGTTGCACACGCCTTGTTCTCATATTGTTGTTGCTTGTAAGCATATTCATCATGAATACAAAAACTACATACATCTCATGTATATGTTAGAAAGTATGTCCAACCTATACAAAGGATTGTTTGGAGAATTGGGCAACGAATCCTATTAGGCATCGTGTCATGAGCCAATGATCTCCCTCAACCTAGAAAAGAAAAGAAGTACTAACGGTTGTCCTGTCACCATTCATATCCATACCGAAATGGATATCTGAGAATCAGGTCAACCAAAACTATGTTTCATGTGTCGCATTATAGGTCATACGAAGAAAAATTGTCCTCATCATGTAGGCTCAAACCAACAACATTGAATATATGCCATATTATTTGTATTAGCAAAATTTTGTTGTATTATTTTAAATTTAAATATTTTACTTTAATTGTATTTGTTTCTATATTTTTAATCTTCTTTTGATTGTTTGTTACATGTTCTTTTTCTTTTTATTATCATTTCTATTTTTTCCATTTATTTTAATAAGCTAAATGTTTTATTAAATTAAAATTTGAAAATCAAATAAAATTAATTTTATCATTAACTTGAATTTTTTTCTAATTTAAAAAGTGACTTTTAAAATTTTATTCAATGTTACTTTCTTCTCAGTAATTCAAAACATTTGATATGTATAAATATCATAAGTAATATCATTTCATAGAAAAAAATATTTGATGAACATTCAGAATGTTATTATGAGACATTTAGGAAGAGATAAAAAAATTATAAAAAACATAACTTTTATATAATTTATGATATGATAACAAAATGAACATGTAAAAAAATTGTTAATAAGTAGGTAAAAAAATGTAAGGATTGAGTTTGATCTATAATTGGTTATAGATTTTATTTTTAGCTTTAATTTAATCTATTTAAAATTTGAACGTCTATTAATCAATTTAAACATGTATTTTATATTCAACTTTTTAGATAAGTGTAGATAAATGATATTCTTTTATATTAATATATATAAATTAGTAAACTAAAAAAAAATAAAACACTCAATTTTTTTAAAAAAATTGATAACAAGAAACTAAAAAGAAACAAAAAAACACATAATTTTTTAAAAAAGTGTAACAAAAATTAGAAAACTATTTTTAAAAAACTCAAATAAGTATTTAAATTTTTTTTAAAATGAAAACAAACATAAGTTGGATTGCGTTTTAAAAAATGTCTTACGACATCAATTTCCCATAACCGATGTAGTAAGGTAATTTAGAAAAATAAAAAAGTAAAACACATTGTGAAAGATTAGAAACGAAAAATAAAATAAAATGATAGTGAGAAATCGATTTGGGAAAAACTGATTTCTCTCCTATAAATAGCGATTTGTATGATTAATATAAATAATTGTTAATTTCTATGATTTAGGTAAATATTATTTTTATTTGTATTATGGAGGTAAAAAATTCAATAATTTTAAACCTTTGGATTGTGACTGCCAGTATCCTACAGTTGCTTTTCAACTGCAGTTTTGCAAGCAATACGAGTTTGATTTCTTAAGTTTTATTAAATTTTATTTTGATTTTTTAAAATTTATTTGTTAGATGAAGTTGGTCATTTTATTTGTTTATAACATTAATATAATCAATTTAGTGGCATGTCACATATTGGGAATGTCAAGTCAGCCAAAATTGAACTATTAGTAACAAAAATTAATGAAAAGAATAATTTGATCTAATAGAAATATTATAAGAGAATGAAGTAAAAATTTTAAACTTAAATAACTAAACCGAAATTTAAAATATAGATAAGAGATTAAAATGATATTTAGCATAATTTTAATATATTCTAACATTTTTTAATATTTTTATTATTATTACATGAAAATGTATTTATTAATTCATAATTAGGTATATAAAAAATAGATAAAAATATAGAATCTTAATAATTTAAAATATGTAGTATTTAATATCGCTAGTTAAACTAATTGAAATTTTGAAATTCTTGAAAATATATTAAAAAAGAGTTTTATGTTTAAAATGTTTAATTAGGATAAAAAAATTAACTCAGTTGATTAAATAAGATATATGTAAATATTATAAATCTCCTAGTATTTATTTTTACAAATATAAAAAATTATTTAACTAGTCATTCTAAAAAAAGAAGCTTAACCATTTATGTTATCGGAAGTTAATTTAATTGGTAGTAGAACTTACAATACTGTATTATTACACTTTTTGGTAAACAACGCGTGAGGTTTATTTACTCAGGCGTACTATTGTAGTCAGAGTGCGATTAAGATGGTCAAAGATTATTAAATGAAGTTAATGAAGGGGTAGGAGGGGAAAGTAGAGTTAAAAGGTTGGGGGTTGGGTCAAAGTCAAAATTCAGAGGGAGAAAAGGAAAAGGAAAAACAGTGAAGTGGGTGTGAAAGGAAGAAAACAATTGAATGTTAAGGGAGAGACGAAAACATGAAGGTGGTTTGCTGGGGGACAGCAAAGTAGGGATAGAAGTGGGTTTGCCGGGTACTGAGAGGGACACTTGACCAGTATTCTTTTTATTCTTTTTTCATTATTACTTTGTTTTTTCTTCTTTTTTTTTCCATTTGAGATTATTATTTAAAGATTAAAGAATTAAAAATAAAAGATAGTATTGGTATTTATTAAAAATACAATACTCCTGCTGGTATTTAATAATTTTCTAATTTTAAAGTAAAATTTATTTATTAATAATTTAATAAAATTTGTGTCTGTTAATTAAATAAATTCAATTTAAATTCTAATTAATTTTTAAATATAAAATAAATCATATTAAAAATAATACTCATTTTATGTGCACTTAAAGTTGTTTGATGAAGATTTATCATTAGTTACTGGACCAACTTCAAATGAATATCATGTCATGGTTATAACAAAATCCTTTAATCAATACTTGCTCCTTCTTTTTTTTTTTTTGGAATAAATAAAAGCATTTCTCGGAAGAAAAAAAAACAATGGTCAGTCTAATATTTAACACTTAACACCTGGTAGGAAAAGAAAGACAAATACAAATATCATATAATTATTCTACCAAACTCAAATATAAATAAAATTAACTAACATTTACCCTAATTAGAAAAGATCTTAACGATATTAAAATTTATTAAACACGTTTCAGATCAAACATTATTTTTTAAAATATTCTTCAATTGAGAATTTCATATCAAGAATAGTTTTTTTATTAGAAATAGAATCTCAAATAATTGAAGAATATTTTTGGGATGGTATCATAAAATAGGGAGAAAATAAAATTGTTAAATTTGCTTATATTTGAGTCTATTTTTTTTCTTCTTATAATTGAATCTAGAGAAAGTATAATGTTATAAGAAAATAAAATAAAAAATAAAATATTTTATATATATATATATATATATATTATTACTTAATTTTTTTCTCTTCTTTTCTTTATAAATCATTCTAATTTTAAGTTATCTAAATATAAAGTGGTTAAAATTCTTTTAGGATCATTATATTATTGGTGTAAAATATTTATAATCTATCATAGAGTGTGTGGATCAACTGATACAAAATTGTTCTAATTTAACTAGTGATTTTAAGTTCAAGTTTTGACATACAACTACATTAAATACTTAAAGAAAAATTTTCATTACCCATAATAGTCTTGCCCAGAAATATTTTCCTACTTTAGCCATTTTTTTCCACTCCACAATAAATGTATGAGTAAATTAATTAAAGATTAAGAGATAAATAAGAGTAGGCAAATGCTAACTAGTGCCCTTAGGGCATTTGTTAAAAAACTTAACCAAAAATGTTTTTATTGGGAGTGGAAAATTACACTGCTCATGATCTTTTTCACTTTCTCCTATAATTTACACAATAAATATTTTCCTTTTCAATTTCTTAATCAATGCTTTAAGGGTATTGGTTAGCAAGACCCATAAAAGTATAATTGATAAAAGAATAGTTTATGTGATCTTGAACTTTGCAAACGACATATATATAGAAACAAAAATTATCAAAAAAATCGACAATTAAAAAGCAACAGAGATATACTAATGTTTAATATTAATCAACACAACTTACATGTGAATCATGTTTGATCTAGACGGGAGTATTCACAATCTTGTTTAAATGTGATTCTTTTTTAGATAACTAAGGAAAAATGAACCCCTCGACCCACCTCGGCCGGCCCCATGACGACTACACTCGCCTTTAGTCTTTTCGTGCTTATGCACTTAAGACTATAAGGCTATGTATCCCCTCGGCCCACCTCAGTCGACCCCATGCACTCAGACCCAATACTCGATCGACCCATTAGGTTTACCAGGCCACAACAACCTCCACATGTGTTTGTTACACGATTGGTCCTTAAGTTACATAGGATGTCCCTAGAGCAACGTCCTGGAATTTCGATAACTGAAAATAGATGTTTGATGTAATTCTTGCATTGTTTGATTAATTTGGATTAGTTGAGGTGTTGTGTGAATTATCTGTGTGATTTCTTGGTGTGAATGATTACGTTATGTGGAGTTTGTTTGACCTATATTGGATTTGTGAGATGTTAAGTTTGACCCAAAAACCTGTTTCGGTAAAACCACAATCCCAGACTCGTTAATTGTTGAATCACCTTCAAACTTGAACTGCAGGTTTGTGATTCACGTCTGCACGTTTTGATCGTTGGAATTTTCCAAATAATATCTTTGGATAACTCACATAGCGAGACAAGTGCGCTAAGCGCAATTCCTAACCCAAGAGGAAAATTCCCTTAGTGAAACAAGCGCGATAAGCTCAATTCCCAACCCGAGAGGGAAATTCGCTTAGCGAGACGAGCACGCTAAGCGCAATTCTCAACCCGAGAGGGAAATTTGCTTAGAGAGACAAGCGCGCTAAGCATAATTGCAACTCGAGGAGGTAATTCGCTTAGCACAGAATGTCACGCTTAGTGCCAAAAGTGAAGTTTTGCATAATGAGGCGAGCTTGCTAAGCAAGATCTATATATTATAAATATGTCCAACAATGTAAAGATATGTGTTTTCATCCCCCCTCTCTAAAAACTCACGCCCAAAACCCTAACACCTCCTCCTCCTCCTCCACCACCGACAACCACCGGTGGCCGCCACAAGCCATCGTTGCTTGCCACCAGACCACCGTATGGAGAGGAACACTTTAATCGGAGTGGGATCTCCATAATCCACCTCAAGGATTCGGTAGAGGATGAAGCTCTCAACTTTTCTTTCGTGGTTTTCTTCAAGGTAACCATGACTCCCTTGACTTCTCCTAGTTAGTTTGAGCTTCTCTTAGTATCTCTTGTGATTTGGGCACCGTAATAGGATGCTTTTACACTTCCTTTGATCAATGGACGTGAACGTTGCAAGAGCTACTTACTACCCATTTGGGCATCGTATCCAATGGGTAGTAAGTAGAGGGGCATACAAACTTCGAGTGCTGATAAGAGCTATTATGCCGAGGACATAAAATGTTGCAAGTCTTCACTTCTACTACAACTAGGCCCCACCATATATAGGTGAATGCCCGCCCGTTTTTTCATAACTTTGATCATTTCAATATTGCTTTTATTTCAATAAAGTAGGGTTTGATTCAGATGAGGGGTGCCAACCTTGTTGGAATTCCTCCTCTGAATGTTGATTGTGTTAGAGGTCCCAACCTAGTTGGGATTTCTAAACACCAGTTCGACCACCCACCACACATTTCATTTGTTGAGATTGTTTTCATTTAATAAAACAAGGCATTCACTCATACATAGTTTCTTTTATATTAATTTGCGTTCACAAAATGCCATTTGTACACGGTCAGAAATAATAAAGACAATCATTTGTACATGGTTGATAGCAATAAAATCGCCATATGTACACGGTCAGTAACAGTAAAGACTGTCATTTTTACATGGTAGATAATAATAAAGATAGTTATTTGTACATGGCTAGCAACAATAAAACTGTCGTTTGTACATAGTTGAAAATAGTAAAGAGCATCATTTGTACACGGTTGACAATAATAAAGACAATTATTTGTACATGGCTGGCAGCACTAAAACCTTCATTTGTACATAGTCAGCAATAATAAAGAAAGTCATTTGCACATGGCTGGTAGAAATAAAACCGTTATTTGTACATGGTCGACAATATTAAAGATCGTCATTTGTACACAATCGACAATAATAAAAACAATCATTTGTACATGGTTGACAACAATAAAACCTTTAAATTCCATTCATACACAACTAGTATTACCAAGGACCTTTGTTTAAGTTTATTTTCAAAACCTTGAAGTTAATCAACAGTTGACAAGTTGGAATCAAAGTTTGATTTATTAATAACTTAATTCATTATTCTTAAGTGATTCATCATTGGTCGATTGTCGTTAGTTGGAATCAACCTTTGATTTATTCATAACTTAGTGCATTATTCTTAAAGTGATTCATCAACAGTCAACAGTTGACAAGCTGGAATCAATCTTTGATTTATTAATAACTTAACACATTGTTCTTAAGTGATTCATCAACGGTCGAGTATTGTAATCCGCCTTTGCATCTAAATACGCACACCCAAGACATTCGTAACTAAGCAAATACCTTTCAAGATAGTGAAAACAAAGCATACGATATTTTCATCAATATTTCGCCAACCTGGCAATTACATCAAAACATTAAAAGCTAAACACTAGTAGGGCTCCTCAACCAACACACTAAAACAATCTAAACATACATTCACTTGGCCACGTCCACAATTTGGCCATTCACCACTTCCTTAAAGGGATTGATGACCGAGAAATCAAAATCTGGAGCAATAACCCTAACTTGCTCTATAGCGACATCAAAACTAGCAATAAACTACATCACCGGTTCATATTGGCCGCTGTCATACCCTAATTTCGTTTGGGAACTATCATTTATTGATCTTTTGATTCTTGTTAGTCGAATTACGGTGTTGAACGCCAGTTACAATACAAAGGAAGGAACCATTCGGTGTTTCGATCAGGAAGACAAAAGATACCAAGAAATGAGGGCAAAATGGTCTTTTCCTTGTTTTTCCTGGGCCCCAGCTCGCCCAAGCCAACATTTGGCTCACTTGGGCCACCAAATAACTTCAAGGCTAAGTGACTAGCTTGCTTGGGCGAGCTCCAGCTCGCCTGGGCAAGCTCACTGCTTCAGGGTTAGGTTTCAGCTCGCCTGGGTGTGCTGCAACTGCCCCAAGGTGGCCTTTTGCCTATAAATAGGCATCCTAGGGGTGTTTTAAAGTTTCCAAGATTCAAAAGTGGAGGGAATTGAGAGAACTAAGAAAGAAAAAGAAGAAAGAAAAGGAAACGAAGTTGAGGCGCTACCAAATCATGACTGCAATCATTCCCTACGTTGTTTTCTTGTTTTGTGTTCTTCATTTGACCGTCGGTTAGTTTTATTTTTGAGGATTGAATGTGATCTATGTACCCTTAGGGGTCCCCCTTGTTATTATGTGCACATCCATCTTCTCCATCTATCATTGGAGATTTCGTTTTTCTTTGTAAAGTTCAATCTTAATCGATCACTAGTGTTGTAAAGTTGTCTTTAAAGAGATTGAAAGTTAATAAACAAAACCAAGATAAAACCAACTCATGACTAAATTCTTTTTATCAAATATCACTTGAGATCATTTCAAGGTCCAATGCCTTAACGATTCTCTCTGCTTTTCAAATTTAAAAGATCGTTTCAAGGTCTAACTCCTTAACAATTCTCTCTGCTTTTCAAAATTTAAAACATCATTTCAAGGTCCAACACCTTAAACGACTTTTTGTTCGCAATTAAAATGAATCTTTCAAAAACATAAAAATAAATTTAACACACAAATATTTAGACTAAAAGAACTATGTAGGTCTGAATTCTTCATCGCACCTGAGGATATATAGGAGCAAGGGCAACACCCTTGTCGACCCCTAAAAAATAAAAAAAAATATAAAAAGGGAAAAGTAAATAATTTTGAAGTCACATTGTGCACACTTGATTAAAGGCCGCCGTCCCTTGTGACGGGAACGTGGGGTGCTAATGCCTTCCCCATGCGTAAACAACTCACGAACTCTTATTTTCAAAATTTGCAAACCTCTTTTTGGTTTTTCTAATGTTTTCCTCGAATAAACGTTGGTGGCGACTCCACTGGTTTTCTCCCTAGGAGACTAACGTGCTTTGACTCATCTATTTTTCTTTTTGTCGTCCCTTCATGAGGTAGGTTGCGACAGCCGCCAACACTTTGCCTTTCAATTTGAGAACCTCATCAACAGTAGCCTTGGATTCCACTTCCAAGGATTTACCTTAACCTCCATCCCCTCATTCTCCTTCTTCACCACCGCGAGGCTGCCGAGGATCTCATTCTCCTTCTCAGTGAGCAGCTGTTTTTCTTTTTCTAAATTAACCTTAGCTTGGTAAAAAATAATGTGGTTGGCCTTAGCATCCATCGCTTTCTTCCTATGCCTTTTGACCTCCGCTGCCAGACGCGACTTTTGGACATTGAGAGCCTCCTTCGCCTTCATCAGATCTCGACCTCGATCCTTAACTACGTAAAGAATCGCACTAAGTCAATTGACCTCAGCATTGGCACATTTACGGAAGGTCAACCTCTCTAAATCTAGGTGGTCGGCCTCTGACATGTTATGGGTGTAATTGGGAACGGAGTGGGGGAAGGAAACATCCAAAAATGAGCTCCCCTCATTTTGAGGGTTGCCAAAATACATGGGGTTCTAGTTGTTCCCCATCTCCTTCATTAGTGATTGTCCTTTATCCTTGCAGATACAGTAGGACGATTGTCTTTTAACCCCATTTCAATTAATGGTGGGTTTCTGAGTTTGGTCCAAAACTTTTTTCTAGAGACCAGGGTCTTCTCCACGGCAACTGTGAACGAATCTTCCAAGATGCCTTGAACTAGAGTTGTCTCAGCAGTAGCAGTAACTGCGGCGGCCTAATTGGCTTTCTCCTTCTTCGCAATCAAGTGAGCCATCACCTTTCTTGAAGGTGCCATACTTTTCTTGGACGACTTTTCTACAAGACAAAAACAAAAGAGTGAGGAACGACCAACAATTGCCAAAAAAAAGTGACAATATTTCTATGTGACTGCCTAAGATATTTACTGATGAACACCCTTAGATTCACCGATCGATACTCCAACTCGATGATACATGAATATTTGAACATTGTAGCAAACAAAGTTAATTGTTTCTTGAATTCAATATCCTCTGGGTCAATGACCGATAAGGCCTCCAACTCGTACCTACCATGATTATAAGGTTCACTCGTCTACTGGCTTGGAAACCCGTCAAATAGTTCCACCACCATCTCCTTCGTAGCCCTTACTTTGAAAAACCTACCTTTAAGATTCTTGTATGACGTTGTATACAACGTCAATATCCCTTGTCCATCGATGCTATTTAAAGACACCCAGATGGTCTTCTTTGTGTTGGTAAATTCAAAGAAATTAAAGAACTTTCCTAGGGTTGGCATCAAACCTAGGGCTTTAAACAAAGTCTAAAATGCCTTCACAAATGCCCAACTATTAGGATGAAGCTACGCCAGCGCGACATTCAACTTCCTCAACACCCACTTCTTGAAGGCGGTTAAGGGAAATCTAAGCCTTAATTTAGCAAATATAGTCTCATAAAAGAACTAAATGGGTTTTTCATCCCCTGCAGACCAGTGCATACGGGCTCCCCGGTCATACATGGTTACACGATGACCATGTCATCATCGCCGTTGGTGGTGAGAAGTAATTCCTCCTTCGCTCGTACCAATATGGGCCAATCGATATATATCCACTTCTGTTGCACCACCTATGGCTTGGCTCACGGGTACAAGCTCTCATAATTTACCTCTATTTCAAACCCTTCCCATACCACTCTCCTTCTACCCACCCCTAAGAATCAGAACAATTAACCAAAAGATAGGGGTAGGTGCGCATACCTTCTTCCTTGGACAAGTTCACCCCCAATTTCTGCCCTTTCTTGAAACCACACCACCTTCACCGCTGTAATACTTTATCGAGAATCACCTTAAACCACCACAGAGAGAAGACAACGCAAGAGAGGAAAAAAGAATCTTGGAATTCTAAAGAGGTGTGAGGGGTACGTTTAAACATAGGGGTAATTATAGACCCCGTAAGGGTGAGTGAATGGGGGGAGACCAAGAGGTGCAATCATTACAAAGTGATGCGTCACCCCACACACAATGTTTCAAGACCCAATGTCTCGTTCCTAGGGAAATCCTTACCATTCCTAAAGCGACACCTGTACGACACATTTCATACGCTTGATGCCATTCAGACACTAGCAATCATGACTTTTCAAGGCCTACCAAAACAACACATCAACATGTCCCCTGTTGGATCAGCCGAGAATCTAGAAAGGGGGTGAATAAATTCTTGCAAAATCTTTACCAATTCTTTCTTTAATTAGATTAAAACAACTCATTTTAATTAATCAAAGTTTCTTCAACAGATTATATCAAAAAGATCATTATAAACTAGAAACTTCAATTATTATAACATGTGTGAAAACAGTTTTTATTGTCCTTTGAGATCAATTCCAATACCAAGATGAATTCAAGACTAAAAGTTAAGAGAATAAGAGAATCACACAAGAGTTTATGCTGGTTCAGTCCAATCAGGATTTACATCCTGTTGTTCTAAGTTCTCTTAGAACTTCCTCTACATAGAGAAAACAAGTTCAAACACTATGCACACACAATTCTTTAATAAAACTCTAGTCTTTCTCTTGAAACCTACAAAATAAAGACTTAGAATGGAAACTCTATCAATTATTTGAACCTCTTGGTAACCCTAATCAAGAATCACAATCTAAATGAATGAAAGATAAATGATTGAATACACCTGAATGTGTAAATCTTCAATATCTTCAAGTTTTATTCACAATGTGATCTATTCATGATAATAGAATGAATAATTCTTTGATCAACTTCAATCTTCAAACTAAATCTAGTGCAATCCTTTTTGAAGTCTCTCTTAAAATATTTTCTCCAAGACTAAACAGATCAAGAGTCTCTAATAAAGAAAACACATAGGGATATTCATAAGTTTTGACAGATAAAACATATCTAATCCATTATAAAATCAAGTAATTGATTAATTCGTCAAAATCTTCTTTGTTCTACATTTCCAAAAACTGAATAATCGATTATCAAATAGGGTAATCGATTAATTTGTTTCAGTTTGAGTATCTTTGTTTCTTCTGTGTTGTCTAGGTAATCGATTATCATGTGTGGTAATCAATTATAGAATCACACAAAGAGTTTCTCTTTGTTTCCAAGTGTTGGATAATCGATTATCAAATGAGACAATCGATTATCTTAAGTTATAGATCATTCATTCTTCTGAAACTGGCTTGGACACTCAATTACCAAGGTAGGAAATCAATTAATTTGATACTTCTAGCCAAATTTCAAGTAGAAGTATGTTCTTAGGAAACTTTTTGTGCTTATGCACTCAAGGTTGGGAGTATTGTACCTCCTCGACCCCATCGCCGACCACACTCACCCTTAATATTTTCATGCTTATGCACTCAAGATTGGGGGATATGTACCCCTCGGTCCACATCGGTTGGCCCTATGACAACCACACTCACCCTTAGTCTTTTTGTGCTTATGCACTAAAGACTGGAGGATTGTGTACCCCCTCAACCCACCTTAGTTGTCCCCATGCACTTAAACCTGATACCCGACCAACTCATTAGGGTTACTAGGCGGCAACAACCTCTGTGTGTGTCTATTACATGGTTAGTCCTTAAGTTACACATGATGTCCCTAGGGAATTTGGGGATGCTAGTTACATCATGATAGAATAAAATCTCCCGAAAGCATCAAATATGTTAGTTGTAACTCACACCTATATGTACCTTATCAATCAAACCCAGGAGGTTAGGTTACATTTGACACTTGAATGCTCTTGTGCTAGGTTTCCTTCCTTAAGGCTTGACCTGGTTAGAGGAAACAAAGTTCCTACAAAATCAAACCAAAGAAAGAAATTACACTCTTTAGGAGGGTTATCATAAAACACCCACCCTTGCAAAGAATGGTGCAACTTTGAAGGTAGGCTGTTCGCCATAACATTGGCTTCACATAGCACATGGTTGATCTTCACGTTTTAAGATTGTCTCAATAACAACCTACCATAATTAAGTACCCTGAATATGGATGGGAAACAAGAAACCCATGATTCGAGAAGTTAGTCGCGGACATGGAATTAGTCTCCAATCACACCTCCTTGAACCTAAGTTCCCACACATGTTTAAGAGTAATAATCAACCCTCAAATCTTTGCTTCCATGATAGAACATCATCCCAAATTCCTAGTGAACCTATTAATCTACCGACTATTTGCATTATGAAGCACCCCACAATAAGCACCCCTCTCACCACCTTGAATAATAGATGCATCCATGTTGTACTTAAAACACCCCTCAATGGGAGGCTGCCAAGCAACAAGCCTACCCTCCAAAGAAGGATGCTTATGCACAAAGACTTGCATATCTTGATCAGTTTGCATACTAGTGAAGATAGCTCTATTAATGATATCATTGACCCTCCAAGGAGCATCATTAAATATAAGATCCATAGCATAATACCAAACAGGGTTCTCCAATCACCAGGGTCCTTGGTAAGATTCACCTTTACCTGATCAAATAGACCAACAAAGAAAAACGCTATCATATCAAAGTGATACAAATTGAACAACCCCAGTCTAAACCTCCTCAACTAATGAACAATCCCATAGGACAAGGAGAGAATTTGGAGTTATCATGCCACATAACACACATAAGTTCTCATCTACCAACCCACACTCCTCTCTTTTAACATTCATCCTCAACCCATCTTGCAACACCATCCAAATAAAGCACCTTACCCAATGAAGCCTTTTTTCCAATCTGAAACAAACTTATGACTAAACCCATTAATATAAGCAAAATTGGATAGAACATCAAAAGTCAGCTTAACTAAGAAATGACCATTAGGCATCAAACCCTAAATAGGCTTATCTTCACCTCTCAACAAATGAGGCATAGGATAAGCAAGGATATAAAGCAAATGGAGGAAGAAAATAATAGATCCTATCTATATCCCACCCTCCTTGCTGGTTAACATAGTCGACCACTTTCCCTGAAGGCAATCACACATTAGTCCAAAAGTGCACAAATTTTTTTTCCCAATACCCACCCAATAGCCTTTACAACATCCTTCCAAACCAACATTATTTCCTTCCAAGTATAGGAATCATTATTAGAGCAAGTAACTCACAGGATAACACCATCTCCACGATTATATTTATGTTGAAGAACATGAACCCAAGACTCAAAGGATTTCACCATTTTCATTAAGAAAGCTTTATTAAAGTTATGAAGGTTTGAATCCTAACCCCTCATCCTCTTTCGGCCTACAGATAATCTTCCAAGAGATTGTATGCTAACCTCTCCCATCTTGATTATCATTCCAAACAAAATGACGTTGTAGCTTCTCTAATTCTTCACACACCCTTTGGGCACCATAATTGATTTGATGGTGTAGGCTGACATGGCTTGGATCATCGACTGAGTAAGGGTTACTCTCCCAACCAGAGCATGCTGGGAAGCCTTCCAAGATGATAAGCGTTGTTGGGATCTCTAAATAATATGATGATAATGTTAAGTAGTCTCCCTAGCATGCAATAACAAAATTCCCATATACTACTTCCCAAGGTCCAATGTCAACTTAAATCTAGCCCATGGCTATAAGCCGATCACTCATGCTTGTAGCTTGAGAAAAAGCCTCCAAACAATCTAACACCACTTGCATCTAGTGCTCTGATGCCTCCTCAAACAACAAGAGGTCATATGCAAAAAATAGATGAGAGATACTCAACCCTCCATTGGCAAACTTTAGAGGTTTCTACATCCCTTCATCAAGCTCATGTTGGATAAGGTGTGAGAGGCATTCTACACATAAGACAAAGATGTAGGACGAGATCGGGTCCCCTTACTTGATACCTAGAAAGATACAGAGGATAAACTCTGAAAAATCAAATCCAGAAAAGGTTGTTGGAATCCCAAGTCACGAAAAATGTCAATGACAAAGGACT
Source organism: Glycine soja (assembly GCF_004193775.1). Lineage (NCBI taxonomy): Eukaryota > Viridiplantae > Streptophyta > Magnoliopsida > Fabales > Fabaceae > Glycine > Glycine soja. The sequence goes on from NC_041009.1 coordinate 36,367,711, forward strand.
ATTTGAGGTTATCATAAGCCTTTTTCAAATCCACTTTATAGCCATGAACCCATGCTTCATCTTAGACTGCCTCATAAAACAACATGCCTCTTGAACCAAAATAACATTGCTCCTACCCTACCTACTAGGAGTATAGCTCCTCTACCAAGGGGAGATCAATATATCCATGAAAAACTTTAGTCTCAAAGCAATGATCTTGGTGATCACTTTATAAACCAAGTTTCAGAGACTGACCAGCCTATACTCCCTCACATGTGTAGGCTTATCCGACTTTGGGATAAGAACTATAAAAGTCTCATTAAGAGTTGAAATAGACTTAGGGTAAATAAAAGCTTCCCTTACCCTAGCACAAAGATAGCTACATATAGTTTCCCACTAAGATTGGAAAAAGAAGGGGTGCAATCCATCTGGATTGGGAGATTTGAAGGACCCATAGAAAACAAAACCACTTTAATCTCAAAATCCAAAAGGATATCCCGAATCAGATTAATCTCATCCTGAAGGAGCTTCGAAAATCTATCAATCAGGGCCAATCCGCTATAGGTAGATCATCCCTGTAAAGGTTCTCATAAAAATCAGAAATATGACCACACCCTTTACTTCATACCCATTATTCTTTAAGGTAAAAAATAGACTTCCCTTTCTTCCTGGTTATAATTGATAGGAGATAAAACCTAGTATTTCTATCACCAAAATGCAACGGTCCTTCCTCATCCTTTGATACCAAAAAAGTTCCTCATGGTGGAGCGCTTTTCGGTATTCCCTCCAAAGCTCATGGTGAAAATTCCCCAAACCAACAAAGTGATGGTTCTTCATGTACGATCAATACCTTCCATCCTAGCTATCAACCTCTTCTTAGTATTAAAGATATTCTCGAAATGATTATAATTCCATTCCCTGAGATGACCCTAAAGCACAAAAACAACATTATTCCAAGGGAGAGAGTCACACCAAGCATTTTGAACTATGCTTCAAAATGAAGGGTCAACAACCCAATTGGCCATGAACCTAAAATCATTATGCCCATAGGACGAACAAAAGGAAGGATTCATATTCAGGAGGAGAGGCCGATGGTTGAACTTAAAGAAAGTTAAATTGGGGGGATTTTTTACTAGTTTATTGTGTTTTCTTAAATTTACTTGAAGATTGATTTTGATAATCATTTTTTTAAAAGTTTTGATCACCATGTAATTATGATGATTGGTTAACTTAAAGAAAGTTAAATCGGAGGAGTTTCTATTGGCACTACCATTTTTGCCATTGGTACTACCCACATGGATGCTTTTTTGGTTTATCCCAAAATTAGCCCTTGGACAAAAACACAACGGAATCGTGATTCCGTTGTGCTGTTGGGCGTGAAAATAAATTAATAACAAAATCCAGATTTTGTTATACACTTTTACAACATAATCACATTTTTGTTGTGTTGTTTTTCAAACAGAAAAAAAAACCACTACAAAAGTATGATTTCATTGTGTTCCTTAATCCAGAACACAAAGAAATCATAATTTTGTTGTGTATAAAAAACAAAAAAATTAAAATAAAGTGCTTACCTTTAGGGGTAGTAATGAAGAGAAATGAGAGAGAGAGAGAGAGAGAGAGAGTTGAAGGGAGAATGAGAGGGAGGAGAGAAAGACATATGAGAGTAAGGGACATAGAAGTTTGAGAGGAAGGGAGGGAAAAGGTGGGGTGAAACTGCCATAGGGGCAGTTTGGTCTATTCATACTACTTTTCAAAAAGAGTTAGTGGGAATAGCAATTGTGGTAATGAAATAGTAGTTCCCTTAAATTGGTGATGATTTTGAATCAGGAGTTGTTAGGTGCACCCAACAACATTGCTGGTGCACCCAACAATTATATAAATAGGCAAAATTGCCCTTGTTAAAAAAATGCGAGTACCTTCATACGGAAGAACCTTCTTCCGTATGAACTTATGGAAAAAGGTTCTTCCGTAGGTTCATACGGAAGAACTTCTTCTGTAAGGTTTTTTTTTTTTTTTTGCAAATTATTTGTGACAAATTAATTTAATGCATTAAATATTTTTTATTTAATTCGGGTTACTATTACAAAATTTAATGTATTAAATATTTTTGTAATAATAACCCGAATTAATGCATTAAATATTTTTTTATTTAATTTGGATTACTATTACAAAATTTAATGCATTAAATATTTTTTATTTAATTCGGGATACTATTACAAAATAAAAATATTTATTTAATATATATTAAATTTTGTAATAGTAAAAAAAATTTGTGATAGTAAATATGTTTTATTTTTAAAAAATATACGGATTAAAAAAATATACAGGTTATTAGCATAACGCTCTAACCAATTGAGATAATGAGCCAATTACGTTATAAAATAAATAATGTTACTATACATAACACTAAAATTTATAATGCATATTTAATGCGCATGTAAATTTTAATAATAAATTTTGTGACAATTAATTTTGATATAAATCATACGAATTATTTAATCCGTATATTTTTTCAACAATAAAAAATATCTACTATCACAATTTTTTTTACTATTACAAAATTTAATATATATTAAATAAATATTTTTTATTTTGTAATAATAACCCGAATTAAATATACATTAAATTTTGTAATAGTAACCTGAATTAAATAAAAAATATTTAATGCATTAAATTTTGTAATAATAACCCAAATTAAATATGCATTAAATTTTGTAATAATAATCAGAATTAAATAAAAAAATATTTAATGCATTAAATTAATTTGTCACAAATAATTTTTTTAAAAAAAAACCTTATGGAAGAATCTTCTTCCGTATGAAGAAAATCTTCTTATGGAAGAACCTTCTTCTGAATAAAATCTTCATAGGAAATGTACTCACGTTTTTTAAAGAAGGACAATTTTGCCTATTCACATAATTGTTGGGTGCACCAACAATGTTGGTGGGTGCACCTAGCAACTCCCTATTTGAACCTGTCTTTCAGCCCAAAATTTCCGCTGGATTTAAAGTCTTAAATTGATATTCTTATTATAAAAGCTTTAAACAATTGCAGTTAATTAATTAAAATGAATTTAAATTTAAATAATTACATAATTTTAACTAGTTATAGAATAAACGAGAGATGTAAGTGTAGAAAGAAGAATTTTTTTTATTGTTGTTGGTCACAATGAGTTTCTGCCCCTTTATGTTAATCGGGATTGAAATTGAAAAAAAATTGTGACAATTATTTATGTCTTCAAATAAGTAGTTATTAAAATTGAATTAGTTAGTTGTTTTGTCCATTGAGCTCGAATAAAAATAATTAGACAATCGGCTAAGTTAGATAAGTATTCGGCTGAAATTACTAAATAAGTAGAAAAAAATTGATTCATTCTCAATAATAATTACATTTTTACAAATATATGTTAAATATTGATTCATTCTTAAATTGATTCATTTTTACAAATATATTCTAAATAAGTAGAATTGGTAGCAAAATTTTTAAAAATGAACACTTAAAAATATATGTTAATTTTGACAATTCTTAGTTAATTAAGGAAGACACTACGATTTTAGCGACAAGTATAAACTGCAATGAAAAGTGTTTGTAAGTTTATTTCTTAAAAGAAAATGTTATTTTAGAGTACAAATTTCTTATAAAATTATAGAAAAATATTCAAAGTAATATTTTTGGTTGAAATTTTATCTGATTTACCACGTCAAAAATGAATTTTTCTCAATAGTTTTTTAATAATCATGTTATTGATATGAAATATGTTTTTTTTTCATTCATAATTGGTATTTAATTTTATAATTTAACTATATAGAGTACTAATATTGATAAATTATATCCACAAATCGAATTGCCATGATATTGTCTCACATGTTTTAAATTTTAATCGGATTGGGTTCGCACGCAAATAAATTGCGTTATCAAAATTAAAAATAAATAAGATCAACGATAAATCCATCCTAACCCTTTTCATAAAACACTTTTACTTGTAAGAAAATACAGCTAGTAGTTTTCTTTTCTTTTATGTAATTAAACTAATAACGACTTATTTATTTAACTTTCATACTATTTTTTCTTTTAGTGTATTTTAAGGTTTTTATTTGAGAACTAAAAAATATAATAAATTTTATATTTTAATAAAATAGTTATGATTTTTTAATTTTAATTTTAAAAAATTTTGAGACATTGACTCATTGCTTAAAAGTTTGAAGACCAAAACTATAAATGTAGAAAAATTGAAGGACTAAAAATATAATTTACTGTAAATAATGGTATATTCTAGTATTCATTTAATTTTATCTATAAATTAATTAACTATTAAGAGTATCTACAATCAGTGTTGTGAAAATTGATTCGACCATGGACTCGGTTGATATACTGAGTTAGTGGATCAGAGGTTCAATTGGTGGATCACTTATTGACCCCGCTGACTTGGTGTGTGTGTGTGTATATATATATATATATATATATTAAAAAAAATTTAAAATATGTAATATACCAAACAAAATGTGATCAATCTATATTTTTATACTCCAAAATTAAGTTTATTATCATGATCAAATTATAAATTCATTTATTATTATAAATTATTTTGTGTTTATTATAATTAAATAACTAAGAAAACTCTTATTTTTCAAGACTAAATACAAAAGTTATCGGATGACAATAAACAAGTACAACGAAGAAGTATAAAACACATAAATATTCAATCATATCATAACCAATATAATAATTAGTTATTATATATTATTATCAAAATAAAGAAAAATAGAATTATAAGAACATATTATACGTTATTCAATAATAAGCTATTAATAATTTAATATGTTATAGGATTTGTAAAAAAAATAACAAAAAAAAAAACCTTCTCAACCGAGTCAAATCGAGCCAACTCGGTTCAGGTCATCGGGTTTCACCAAACCCTATCGGGTCAAATTGGGCTAAACCGAGTCACTTGTTATTCAAGTCCTATACCTAACTAGACCGTCTAGGACACTTAGTCCTGAACGAATTGGACTGACCAGGTCCAATTTTTATAACTTTGTCCACAATGCATAGTTATTTATATGGGTTATTTATTATAATTTTGTGGGCCTTACAATTCCATATAGATTTAAGCATTTTAAATAAAATATTCCAATGTTAAGATTGCTTAAGTGAATACTTAAATTAATTTTATGGGCCTTATGATGTTGACAATATATTATTTATGGTATAATGTTGTTAAGTAATAATTGTTTATATAAACAATGGTACTTATTCCGGTGGAAACAAAAGCTTAAATAATATTACATAAAGTTAAACAACTCATGTAAGACCTCTCATGGAAGATATTTATATAAGCAACTCCACATTATATACTCCAATAAAAAAACTTAAACAATTTTACTTAAAGTTAAATAACTCATGTAAAGACCTCTAATAATTAATTGAAGATGCTATAAGTAAGAAATAAGAGAGCCACAACTCATTCCAGTATTTTAATTTCTAGCAAAAGATTCAAGAAGCAATGTTAGTTACTTAATTGAAGAAGCGATGGGTTTGGGTTTAGGGGCTATTTTCTTTGTCCCAGTCGAACTAACTTCACTAAATTCCTTTTCTACTTTATGTTTATTCATCCGCTGCTTGCAGATACAACAGAATGAAGGCCTATGTGTAAAATTTAAATTCAACATTATCTGAATATTTCGAAATCCAACAGCAATTTGGAACATGGTCGGCTGATAATATAGTTACCTCCGGCAAATTTTCTACGCCCTCGCTGAACCCTACTCGGATAATCTGTAACTTATTATACTTTAATTTTATGCTTAAATATATTTTTAGTTAAAAAAATAAAAGAAAACGCAAGACTATGATGGAAATACTAAAAGACAGAAGAATGAAATTGGTTTTCCTTATCTCATATTGAAGAAGGGAACGTACATATATACAGCCTGTGAAAAGAAAAGATACAAAAGGGAATAACAAAAAATATACACATCAGGAAATTCTGGATCCTAGTAACAAAATGCAGTTATGAATAGAAACAAAATAGAGAAAAGGAAAACAGGCTCTACAACTGTACAAAGTAATATGGGATAATCTTTTGTTTAATTGTGATTTTCTTCTCCTTTTAGCCCCCCCACAAGCTGGAGGTTCAAAGATATCGTGAAGCTCAAGCTTGGAAAGATTTGATTGAAACAGTTTTGGGGAAAGCGCTTTAGTGAACATATCTGCGAGTTGGTGGGAAGAGGAAACCGGAAGGAGGTTCATGAGTCCAGAAAGAAGTTTTTGTGGAACTAGATGGCAGTCAATTTCCAGATGTTTAGTCCGTTCGTGAAACACTGGGTTTGTAGCAATGTAGAGGGCATTTTGGCTATCACAATATAGTGCAGGATGTTTGGAATGGGGAACCTGTAAGTCTCTAAGTAAGTAAAATAACCATTGTAGTTCACAAGTGGTTGAGGCGAGGGCTCTATATTTAGCCTCTGTAGATGATCTAGAGACTGTAGATTGCTTCTTTGTTTTCCATGAAACCAGAGAATTACCAACGAAGAAACAATATCTGGTGACTGATCGACGAGTGTCAACACAGGTGGCCCAATCTGCATCACTAAAACCAGATAGTTGGAAAGAATTATTTCTTCGGAAGAATAATCCCTTCCCAGGAGTAGCCTTTAAATAACGAACAACTCTCAAGGCAGCTTGAAAATGAGTTTGAGTAAGAGCAATCATGAATTGACAGAGCTGTTGGGTTGCAAAAACAATGTCCGGACGGGTACTGGTTAGGTATATCAAACATCCAACCAACCGCCTATAGGATAAAGGATCAGCAAGAGCTTCACTGGAATCATGGTGGAGGCGAAGAGAGGTTTCCATTGGTGTGGAACATGGTTTGGAGTTTAAAAGACCTACATCTGAAATCAAGTCCAGTGATGGTATGACCTGTTACCTTTGTGAAAAGGTTGTGATCAGCGTGAGCCTTCATGAATCCATAATGCTGCAGTAGATTGGATAGCTTGGCAAACCATTAGCGGTTGGCCTGTTTTAAGCCATAAAGAGATTGCTTCAGTTTTCAGCATTGAGATGGTTGATATCCAGAGACACCTGAGGGATAGTCATATACACCTCCTCATTGAGATCCCCATATAGAAAAGTGTTACTAACATTAAGTTGCTGCAAGTGCCAATGAGAAACGGAAGCTATGTCCAGAACAACCCGAATCGTGCTCATCCTGACAACAGGAGAGAAGATGTCGAGGTAGTCAATGCCTTCAATCTGGGAATAGCCTTTAGCCACCAAACGTGCCTTATAGTGCTCAACTAACCCATCTAAACCATGCTTGATTTTATACACCCACTTACAACCAATAGGTCTCACATGCGGCGACGTCTGAACAATGTCTCATGTCTGATTACGAACCAGAGCTTCAGAGCTTGAATCTTAGATTTCATGGCCTCCTGCCAACAACGGTGCTTTGCGGCTTCGCGAAAAGTTATGGGTTCTTGCTCAGAAGAGAGACTCATAAAAAAAAACACTTGTGAGAAGGAGATATACATGAGTAATTAACAACAGATTGGACAAGATATGATGTCTTTGGAGAAGATTGGTTTGATTGTGTTGAGCCATGGATGGGAACACGAGGACACGCGTTGCACTCATAGTCAACAAGGTAATGGGGACGATGGTGAGGTCGAGTGGAGCGGCGGGTGTGCTGGGGTTCTGGTGGGGACTTCGACAGTGGAGGTGATGTTGGTGTGGATTTGGAACTGCTACATGGAGAAGGAGGTATAGGAGAGGTAAGAGGTGATTGGATGAAGGGTTGTGGGATATGTGGGTCGTTGGCTGAAGGTGGGGATGATGTGGAGTTGGGCTGAGGTGGGGTGGTGTAGTCAGAAAAATTAGTGGCTGGTAATAGGCTTTGTTTATGAAACAGTTCATTGGAAGGAATTTTAGTAAATGGAAGAACCATCTCATTAAACAAAACATTATGTGACATGAAAATTTCTCTGGAATTTAAACCTGAGATGACATACCCCTTGGTTCTAGTTTGAAAACCCAAAAAAATACCTCGTCTAGCTCGAGCATCAAATTTTTTACAAGGAGGATGTGTGGATGCATAACATAAACAACCGAAAACTTTCAACATGGAAAAATCTGGGTTCTTTTTATGTAATAATTTATAAGGGGTTTGGTTTTGAATTATGGGTGATGGGATTCGATTAATAATATAAACAACATGTTTAATAGCATATGACCAAAAATATTTTGGAATTTGAGATTGAAACATAAGAGCTCTAGCAACATTAAGAATATGTTGATGTTTTCTTTCGACACGACCATTTTGTTATCTTGTTGAAAAAATTCAAGACCGTTATTGGATCTAACACGTTTAATTGTGATTTGAAATTGATTATCAATTAAAACGATGAAGTTTTGAATTTGTGTTCTAACTTCTCCTTTTGATCTTAGAAGCACTATCCATGTATAATAACTAAAATCATCCACGATAGTTAAAAAATATTTGTGACCATGAATGGAAGGTTGAGAGAAAGGACCCCAAATATCCATATGAACCAAATCAAAAGGCTTGGAAGCTCTATTAATACTAGGAGAATACGACAATTTCTTTTGTTTAGCTAAGTGACAAACATCACAATTTTCTTCAATATGTTTAGAAATAAAAGAAAAAGTGGAATGAAGAACATTGAGACGTTTACCGGAAAGGTGACCTAGTCTAAAGTGCCAAAGGTTAGCGTTGGTAATGGGTGGGGTGGAGAAGTTATTGATGAAGGAAGCTTTAGGAATGACTTGGTTTATATCCTTGTTGATCTGCAAGTGGTATAATCCATGCTTCAATTTAGCCAAACCAATCATCTTCAAGGACTTCATTTCCTATATTTGGCAATGAGAATTGGAAAAAGTGAGAGTGTATTTTAGTGAAGACAAAAGCTTGGAGATTGAAATAAGATTGAATTTGAAGTTTGGAACATAAAGAACATCATGTATAATGAAATGTGGCGATAACTGCACATTTCCTGAAATATGAGCAAAAACAATGGAACCATTGGGTAAGTGGATACGCACAGGTTGTATTTTGGAAAAGTTTAAAAAATTATCAAAGGAACATGTAATGTGGTCTGTGGCCCCAGAGTCAATAATCCAGGGGGTGCAATTAGAAAAACAATGTGCAGTGTGTGCATTAGACAAAGAGCTTGGGTTAGTAGTGGTGCAAAAAGAAAAATGGGTACCAAAAAACATTTCAGGAGAGTCATTAGAATTGGACTTGGACACTTGAGAAATATTGACATGCTTAGGCTAAGGAGAAGCTGTGGATGGACTAGCATTTGTATTTGGTTTTTGTTGCTGAAGGAGACCTTGAAGTCCTTGATATTGGGCTCTAGTTAGGCTAAAGCCCAACTCGTTGGAATCATTGTCTTGACTAATCGAGGAATGAATGTGTGAATCTACTTCTTGTGTAGCGCTATTGACGACAACAGAGGAAGGAGAGTTGTCCCGGTTGTGAAACCTTGGTCGTCCGGGGTAATGCGGGTGACCAAGAGGATACCCGTGCTTGGAGTAACAGACGTCCACTGTGTGTTCGGTACAGCCACAGTAGATACACTTTTTGTTAGAACCATTGGTTCGGGCATTGACTCCTGCTGGTCCGCTAGGTCCTCTTATGCCGTGTCCCTTTCCATATGTCGACTGTCCAACATTGATGAAGGCATTTGGTTCATCAATGGTGGATGATGAAGAATGTTGACGCTCTTGTTGAGCTACCATGGAGAAAACACGATTACTAGACGGTAATGGGTCCATCAGAAGTATTTGAGAGTGAACAACAGAGAAATGATCATCTAAGCCTTTCAAAATACGTATTATGAAGTCTTGTTGATGATAAAGTTTTGTGGAGCATGTGGAAACATGGAAGGGACGAAAATTGTCGAGCTCCTCCCACAATGACTTTAGCGCTGTATAGTAATCAGAGACCGATCGGGAGCCTTGTCGGATATCGTAAAAATCACTTTGGGAAAATCGTTCTTGAAGGTCCATGTATATGTCTACGGCACGGTCAAGAAAAATAACACTCTGCACAATTGATGGTGACAAAGAGTTTAACAACCAAGAGATGATAAGGGTGTTATAGCATTCCCACGACAGATAAATGGGATCAGTGGTAGCTAGGACAGGTATTGTGCCATTTAAAAAACCCATCTTGTTTTTAGATGTTAGGGCCATTTTGATAGAGTGAGACCAAGAGTGGTAGTTGCTGCCAATCAAAGTTGGGGTGGCGGAAATAGAGGATGGGTTGTCACTAGGATGAATATAATAGGGGCTAGATGGGTCAAGACAAGGATTATAGGGTGAAAGTGCCGTTGTTGAATGTATTATCGTTAACATCAGTTTTAAAAAAACCGATGTTAACGTTAAATTTACAACATCGGTTATTTAAATAACCGATGTTGATAATAAGAATTACACCCAAAAAAATGTGTTAATGTTGAGAGTTAACATCGGTTTTTTGAAAAAATTGATGTTAAAGTACGTTAACATCGGTTTTTTTTTTCTTTTTTTACAGAAAATCGATGTTAACGTATGTGTTAGTGTTGACAGTTAACATTGGGTTTTTGGAAAAACCGATGTTAACGTACGTGTTAATGTTGAGAGTTAACATCGGCTTTTTTGAAAAACCGATGTTAATGTATGTGTTAATGTTGACAGTTAACATCAGTTTTTTGGAAGAACCGATGTTAACGTATGTGTTAATGTTGACAGTTAACATCGGTTTTTCAGAAGAACTGATGTTAACGTATGTGTTCACGTACGTTAACATCGGTTTTCTGTAAAAAAAACCGATGTTAATATACAAAACATTAACATCAATTTTTTCAAAAAACTGCAAAGCTAGATTCTTTTGATAAAACTAGATTCTTTTGATAATCTACAACAGATATGCCCACTTATTCTAGTTATACAACATATGTCAATCAACTGCAAAGCAGGAGCTTCTCATAAAAAAAATTCTACTAATCAATGATGTTACTTGTTAAGCAATTAAGCAAGAGACTATAAACCGCTCATCAATACAACAGTTAAGGGCTAATAATATAAACTTTTTTTGGATATGGCTTATAAGCATCATGATGTGTCATTATTTTCTCTTATTTCTTAACCCTTTTTGCACCATTTTAATTACTGATTAGTCTTAATTGTGAAATTAATCATGCAGTTTTATCATTTGGGCCTATTGGACTAATTTTGTGTTTTTAATTTAATTTCAGGAGAATTATAAGCAATTGGGCTTAAATCCAGAATTGGGCTCGGACTTGAAGAGAGCAGACAATTTTATCAAATCTTATCTAGACTTTATCTTATCTAAGATATTATTTAGATTTGATCTCATCTAGATATTATTTCATCTAGATCTTATCTTATCTAGATTTGATTTTATTTTATTTATGGGCTTGGATTTAAAACAGATCTGTAAGCTTTGGGGCCGAAAAACTATATATAACAACACTAAGGTTCAAGTTTAGGCTCTCTTCTCTTCTCTCTCTTCTCTCTTTTCTCCTATTTTTGTTTTTAGTTTTAGGCTCTCTTCTCTTTCTCCTTTTTTTTCGTTTTTGCAATTCCAGTTTCTGACTTTTCGTTTTAGCAATAAAATTTCGTTCTTCAATCTATAATTTTGTTCTCTATTGATTAATGGAAGGATAAGTCCCCAGCGTTGTTTTCTCTTGAGGATCAAGCATAGTTCTCTTTGAGGTTCTATTATCACTGTTAAATTCTGTTCAGTTTTTCCTCTTCACTAATTACTCTGAATTTGTTGCTATTAATTCATGCATGCTTAGTGCTTGATTAATTGTCTCTGCGCTTAATTTACGTTCATGCTTAATGATCATTTATGAGTAATTGGTGTATGTGTTGCTTAATCACATAATGAATGTCTTACGTTAAATTTTGCTTAGTAATTTAATTTAGGATTGGATTAAGTGGTTGAACTGAATAAGGATAAACTCTCGTAACCTAGGATAAGAGACTTGCTTGTGAATCAAGGGGAAGCAACATGTTTTAATTCTGATATTTTCTAATTCACATCTATTCGCTGTTTAATTTACAAAAGCAAACAACCCCCCCAATTCGTTACTATTTTCCTACTGTCTGTCATGAACATTTGGTGTATCATTGCTCGTTGGGAAACGACCTAGGATCACTTCCTAGTTACTACATTTTAATGTTTATTTGATTCGGGTACGACCTCGATCACATCATAACTAACATAAATTCAGGATTTACTTCTATCATTAGTGCCTAAAATTGATGGATATCATCATCACGTCAAGAATTGTATATTAGCAACACCACCTAATTCCAAACTGAGAACAACATGCAATATCAAGAACATGGGTATAAGAAAGATGAATTTTATGCGTAAGCATTAACAAACACATGTAAAAAAGAAGAGAGCATAGAATTCACTTGCGAAGGAAATTTGACAGCCTCATTTCCCTTGATACTTCCTGCTAAAAGCCTAAAACAACTTTCTCTTGATATTATCGGCTCTCAAGCAATTAATTTAAGTTGCACTTGCACAGTTGCACCAAGATACCAAATCACCCCCACTACATTTAATACAATTTCATCCCCCTCCATAAAATGAATTTTGTACCAACTATGTAAACAAACTTCAAAAAAAGTATAATTAATTGGAACCGTTGAATTTAGGTCCATTTTTTGGTTAAGATTCTTAAGAGAACATTACTTTTCCATCTTAGTTTGTGAAGCAAAGTAATCATAATGATAATAAAGAGTAACTAAATCTGCTTGCCCAATTACACCTTCTTATAAGATATAATATAGTCCTAATAAATAATTGTCATCTGCTACTTTCTGTGAATAACTCCCATCAAACAGTTTCTAATATGAATCTAATACAAAATTGCTAATATAGGAAGTTATTTTGCATACACTCCTAATAATAAACACCTCTAATCCATCTATGAATCCTTCCTAACCCACTTGGATCTCAATTCCCATCACAACTCCTTTTGGTTGGACTACTTCTAGACTTAGGTGCCCTCACATCAAATGAATCATGTCTAACAAGCATATTTGTAGGTCTAACCATATGGTGAGAAAATTAGACCAACTGAGGAACCATCAAAATAAGCCTATAGGAGGAATCCAAGACGACAAATTCGTTCTTTAACACAAAGTGTAATGAAGGGAAGGGAAATGGTAACTGTAGGGATTGTATTTCTCAAATGCTGTATAAGAAGAAAAAATAATTCAGTATTTTAGAAACACATCAGGACTCAGGAAAGCCTATGGAATATTGCAATACTCAAACAAAACCCAATAATCAAAGAAATGCATCCCATGTCAATTTGTCTTGCATTAACAAAGAAGATACATGATTGACACATAAATATTGGACCAATTTGTTTATACTTAAAAAATGTAATTTTAAAATAAGTGCTTTTTTAATTAGAAGATAATATTTGCTTCTTAAAATAAGTAGAAAACTGTTTTTTTTAGCAAATGCAGTTTAAACAAACACTATATAAACAAAAAAACTGCTTATTTTATTAAAATAAGTATTTATTTCAACAATTAAGTTTAAACAAACTGACCCAATTATCTAGACCAGTCACTGTTTAAGCAATTAAAATGAACAACCAGCAATTCAGTATCTAATCTAAATCATGCCTATGGAGCATATCTTATTTGAGTACATCAAGGAAACTACAGTTCATAATATCAGGTTATACTGCAAAGCAGTTTTTAATAGTAATTTGTTCCATTTGAAAACTGTATAGATGATAAAAGAATCTCTAAAGAGAGAAAATAATGCAGCCTAGGATGAGTATGTTGGTATTTGACACTAACCACTTCTCCAAAACACAGTTGGGATCACAGCTATGGTTCAAAAAACGTGAAGTATTTCCTTCGAAAGTTGCATCTATTGTGAAGTCTACTTTTCCTCATCCTCAAGCGTCGAAGCTGGTTCGATTGATATCATTAATAAAACCTACATTCAAGTATTATAATGATTTAATATGTGAAAATTGATACTTCAAGGAAAACTCTTTTTCAAATGTCTTTTTAGAAATTAAATCATTGTCTTGCACAAAGCAACACCAAACACTTGAACTGCAACCATCTTAATTGGTTCTCTAGAGTGCTCACACTTCAACCCCAACTTCCATCATTGCATTTATTTCCTATGTAATTTGATCAAGTAGTATCTAATCATGTGATAGTTTGCATCTCACTGAATTCTTCAACATGCCTATATACATTACCTTTTTGAAAAACGTTGAGTATGTGTTGTCCCATATCAGTTTATAGCTTCCAGCCATTAACGTGCAAAAGTTCCCCTAACATTTTAGGCACAAAAACTAAGATGAGTACATACATATCAAATGGACTGGGTGAGGGCCTAAGAAATTGAAGATGAGAATGGCTGATGAAGAATAACATCAGAAATGCTTATGGAGAAATCAATTGAGGATATGATACAGATAACAAAAGAGAAATATCATTCAAACTTACAGTTTTTTCCCCAGTAGGACTTACAAACTCCAAACTAAATCCAATATCCTGACAAATAATAAAAGATAGATCACTACAAAGGGACGCCAATGGAAAATATCATAACATTTTGAAATCAAGGTGCAGCAGCACAACAATAATACCATATTTATCTTGCCTTGTACCAATGAAAAATCCTATGCAATGTATGAGTTTACAGCATCAACAGAGAGTAAAACCTGAAGTAGGATAGAGAAACTTCTATCATATTAACATCATAAAATAGCACAAACATTTTCTTGAGTAATAACAAATAAAAGAGTCATAGATTCATTCAGTAGAAAATCCCAAATGAGATAACAGTAGCACTAAATCATGCACAAATTACAAAGACAAAAAAGTTTATAAAGTGTGCAAAGAAATAATGTATAAATTAAATAAATTGACAACAATGCCAATCATGCTAGTAGTTCTACTAATGCTGTTAGGAGTCCCACATTGAGTGGTACTTAAGCCTTGAGACTCTCCCATGTCTAATCTGTTTCTGCAGGTTTGTGATCTCCTCTGTTCTGCTTCAAGACCTCCAATGTTGATCTCTTTCCTTTGTGTAGTTTGCATTTTGCAATTCACATCCCTATGCTATTGATTTGTTAATTGTGTCTTATGGTTAATGTGTGCCTAGACTATGCCACTTTGGCTTTTGATGATCAATGAGGAAAATGCCTTCAATATAGTTTGTTTTAGCAGTTGTATGTGTGCAGTATAAATAAAAATTCAAGTATGGTCACAACCGTAACTTGCTAATATCATAATAAAAAAAGACAAGTTAATAAATTTCACAAGCCTTGTACGTATACCTCATAAGTTTTCCCAGTTGGAACATTTATCTCTTTGTAGTCATCATTTTTCCTGAAATGAACCAACTTCAAAAATTACTTGAAAATAGAGAAAATCATACAAAAAAGTAAGATTTTCAATGAGTATATATAAAACATAAACATACTCAGGGTACAATTATCTACATTTATGTAAGCAGTCCTAAACTAAGCATAGAAATGTTATTCTCATTCTGTCAATATAAGGTAATGACACTTTATTCTTTGTATTGGTATTTTAACTTAATTATGTGTTCTTGATTTCAAAATTGAGGCATGTTTATAAACATTGCTTCAGTATTGATTTGGAAATAAACATTTTTTTGGGTTATTTATTTGAAGAAAATATGCATTGATAATGATTATTATAAATTATAGAATAAGGACGTGGAGAGAAAGTAGGGAAAAAGAGAACTAGGAAAAATAAATTGCCCAACACTGAGAGCCACATGGTTGATACAAATACTTAAATAAGAAGTATAATTCAGAAATTCAATTTATGGACAAGCGTCAATTCACCTGGAAAGCGAAAAGATTTGTGGAGATTTCATTCAAGGCCTAAACATTTACAAAAGAAAAATAAAAAAGAGAAGCTTGAACATTTACAAAAGAAACGCAAGTACTCAAGATGTTTTAAAGGTGAAAAAAGTGCCTAAGAGACATTGAGACATAGAAGCCTGCATTGCCATGTTTGCAGACCACAGCATCCAAAGCTATGAAAAAATTCACAAGGTATGGAACTAAGTTACTGAACCTGTATAAGAGATGTCATCATCATTGTCCATTGTAATCATTGGGGGAGCATATGGGGACACATTGGATCGAGCAGTGAAGTTAGATGGCTTTACTGCAGGATCAAAAACCCTTTCCTGAAAAAAAAAAGACTTGCTAAGCATCTAAAAGTCACACTGAATATGATTAAAATAAAGAAAGAACCTAGAGTTTCCAGTATTTCACAAATGCACTAATACTCCGTTAGCTTTCTTCCTTTTTGTTACTTTTGCTCTGTTTCACTTTCCCATATTTCTTACAGCCAAGATGCTAATTAAACCATCCCCTATTTAACAAGCCAAAAATGAGGAAACAACACGCCATGCTAGCTTCTTCCTGGTTAGAAAATTTAACACTTACAATATTTTGTCTATTCAAAAACTAAAACAACAATAAAACCATCATCATGCAATTTGCTGAGAAATCCTTACATGGGTAAAAGGAACATAATGTAAGCAAAATTCAAATTCCAAATGAAACATTCAAGCAAATTTGCTCCTTGGAAATGAAACTTCTAGAAGTCTAGAGGTCAGCTCGTGATCCACATAACAAAAGGAAACACCAATCTGTAGATGATTAGGTAGGATTTACCCATAGAAGTAGGTTATAAAAGATTAATTTCTCTCACTTAAATATGCATGTGCTGAAACTTAAAATTAGGAGTCCCAGGGTCCTAATGGAAGCAGTACCTTTTTATCTTTACTTTTCCGAGTTAAATTATGATCATCCTTCCTTCTCTTGCTATTTTCTTTCTTCTGCAAGAAAATGGAAAAAAACATGTCAAGTGTTAGTATTAAAATAACATCAGTTTTTTTTTATCGATTAATATTAACTGTTAATTTATTATTAGTTTTTGTTTACATTATATATCTAAAAGAAACATTTTTATTACCTTAACCAATAATTATTTTTCTTCACGTGCATTACACTCTACACCCAATAAAAAATAAGATGCATAGTTAACAAATAAAATAGTACTAAAATTTTCTAATCATGATTTGTGCAAGTTTGGTAATATGATAATATAAATAACAAGCATGATTGCATCCTATGGAAACCCACCTCTGCCTTTGTTGATACAAAAGAGTGCATAATATAAATTTCTCACATGATCATTTGCTACCACTGTGCATGAATAACACAAGAATCAATTTTACTTCCACAAATATTATGGTGATGCCAACAAAAATAATAAAAAAATTATTTTATTTCCACTGTTAAATAATTAATTAATAAATTTCATTATAAAGCTAATCCAAACACGCCATACTGTGAGGCATCGAGACCCACCTCCTCTCAAATTAACTTTCCAAACTCAGCTCAACCAAACCATCCCACTTTCCAAACACATCTCAACTTAAACAATTATATACAAATTAACTAACTACAACTGAATTTTCATCGGGAAATAAATTATACTGTTAACCCAAAAATATTATGTTAAATACACTTTTATCACCTATCCTATTTGCTAATAACTTTTAATTATTTTTTTTACTTAATGTTATATAATAATAAATTTTTCATATTTTGTTATCACTTGTTTAAGTGAATATCATAAACAAATACTTTTAACAATTGGATCGCTAATTACCTTCTTTTAAGAACAATATATCTTCAATTTCCCCCTTTGGTGGACATTTGTTACCAACTTGTTGACTCTCCCTGCATGCTCTTTTATAAGTACTAGAATTTGTTATCCCGCTAGTTTTCCCCTTCGTCTAGAATTAACGCATTCTTTTTTGAATTATATGATATGATTTTGCAATTCTTCATTAATCTTTTAGGATGCTTTTTTTAGGGGAGGAACTATTACCAGGCGCTTGATGTCGTCATCTTCAACGCGGCGTTATTCGACTTTGACGAAGGCTTTGATGTCTTTGCGTTCGCCGATGAAGAGGTCCCAATGAAAAATCTAGGAGAGATTGTTCATCATGTCGTCGAGCTCCTCGTCCTTCATGCCCACCAGCGTGCTCACCGTGAACCCGAGCTCGCGGGATGGAACGTTGGGGTCACTAGCGACGGAGCGATTGCGTATTCGAGGAGAGGAGGTCGCGAGGGTGCCGCGGGTGGGAGGACGGTGCATGGGTCCCACTTGAATAGGCTGGCAGTGAATGCATCTAGATCATTGAGGGTTTGAAAGTGAGGAGTGCAAGGGAGCGTGTGTGTGGTACTGTTTGGGTGGAAATAAAGGTGGCGAAGGGATTCGAAGAACCAAAAGGGATTGGTTTTGAAGATTTTGGTTAACACCCCAGCAAAAGAGGCTTTTAGTATTCCAACATCAACATCGGTTATGTAAAACAATCGATGTTAATCAATTTTCGTGGTAATGTTAACATCAGTTATTTAAAAAAATCGATGTTAATCAATTTTCGTGGTAATGTTAACATCAGTTATTTAAAAAAATCGATGTTAATCAATTTTTGTTAACTTCAATTTTTTAAAAATCAATATTATTATCGTAACGTTAACATCGGTTTTTTAAAAAAAAAACCGATGTTAACAAATCAACTTATTTACAAAAATGCCACCGCTTTTTAGTTAACATCAATTTTATTAAAAACCGATGTTAAAATAGCGATGTTGAAAGTATTTTTTCTAGTAGTGCGTGACAACATCAGGATTGCTTGTGTGGGAAGTGTCTGACATTTTGACAGAGGAAGGCTTATTAGCAGAGCTCCAAGGAGAAGCTCTTATACCATAAAAGAAAATGCAAGGCTATGATGGAAATACTAAAAGACAGAAGAATGGAATTGGTTTTCCTTATCTCGTATTGAAGAAGGGACCTGTGAAAAGAAAAGATACAAAAGGGAATAACAAAAAATATACATACACCTCAGCAGATTCTGGATCCTAATAACAAAACACAGTTATGAATAGAAACAAAATAGAGAAAAGGACAACAGGCTCTACAGTTGTACAAAGTAATCTGAGATAATCTTCTGTTTAATTGTGATTTTCTTCTCCTTTTAAAAAATATTCAAATTACAATTGTTCTCTAATTTTTTTTCCTTGGTTGCTTCCTATAATTTAAATTTTTTTTATCTTTACTTCCTAGTGTGAGGTTCTTGCCAAATGATTGCTTGTGTTTACTTAAGACACACGTCACGTGCACACATATGCTGATGTGTTGATTAAAAATAAATATGTATGCTGATATAAAATATATTAAATTTTTTAACTTTTTAAATCGATTATATTTTGAATTGATGTAAAAAATATTATTCTACATCGATTATAATAATAAGTTTTTTACCTTGGTTCTAAGTATAACTAATTTAAAAAGTTGAAAAATCTATTTTTTTTCACACATGACATGTGACATGTTATTTTAAACGACACATCAACAAACATTTGACTAAATCTGACAGTAAAGTAGAGACAAAAAAAATTTAAATTGTAGAAAAGAATAACAAAGGAGAAAACAATCACAAAAATTGAGTATTTTTTAAAGATGAAAAACATATTTAAATTTAAGTTTTTTTTATTATATACTGAGATGAACATTAAACATATATTTTTGGATTGCTTTGAGTTCCATGTGGTGTTATCATTTGCAATGAACATTAATCTTTTCTCGGGCTTCTTTTCTTCTATCTTCTAAGCTTTATTTCTTATAGTATATAGTAAGAGCACTTATGAAATTCATGACACGTGTCAGAAGCAGTTTTCCCAGTACACATGTGCTCGATGCGACTTGCGATACTGTTCCCTCCAATGTTACAAAGTAAGTTGAAGTATTTGAACTGGTTCATTAGAGTTTCATTAATCATGCTTTGCAAAAGCGTGCTTTAATTTTTGTGTGACCTTACACCAACTAACTAAATAGTAACTTGTCATCTTTGATCTTTTAGTCGAAAATAGGAGCATGAAAAATGAAATGAACTTTATTAGGAGCTGTATTTTCATCTTCATCAGCTACATTTTTTTTATGCTGCTGTTATTTAAATCTTTAATTTGCAATTGCAACACTTCCTTCCTACAGTTAGTGGAAGTTTAGGGCTGCAGAACAGTTCCTTTGTTTCTGGTATGAGTACAGGAATGGGTTGTTATATGGCTGGTACCTATGCAGACTGTTTCAGCTTAATGAATTGTTCCTTACAGAGCCTCAAAAGGCTAGGATTTATCATTACTATGTATCTGTCTTTCTCTGGTGTGAACAGCATATTACAGAGCATCAGTCGAAGTTTAAAGATGGAGAAGATATACCTCCTTTAGTGGTATGCTACATACTTATCACTCTCTCTGCCATAGTGTTATTTATTTTTATTTTAATTTGGAAAAACTAGGTAACTAATTGCTCCATAATTCATGTAAATAATTCAATAATATTATTTCCTACTCCTTAATTAGACATATATACACCAGTTTATCTTCAATCAGCTGTAAAAGACACTTGCACAACTAACAATTTACTCGTATTTAATCACTGGATTTAGTTAGAAGATATTTATGACTAATTGTAAATAACTTTCAAGATCTCAGAGGGGCAGAAGATTAAAGCCAAGACATCCTCTCGTATATAAAGAGTGTCTCTGAAATCCAATGATAGGATATTTATGTACTTTCTAGTTTCTAAGTACATCATTCATCCATTTCTTTTGTTGTTTCACAGGATGTCTCTTCCAAAGCAATCATCAATAGAGCTGAATTGAGTTCTAATTATAGGACATCCAGTGGCTCTGATATGACATTGTCAAGTTCTGATGACAGGTTAGATTTTTAAATAGCTGTGAAACCTTCCATTGGAGTTCTTAAATTGAATATTTCATGGCTTATAGAGTACAAGATGTTGCTGAGTTACTTGACATGATGGTTGAGGATATTCCTTTTTCAGGAATTTGTTAGTGTATAATTTAGTTTTTTTTATTTTAAAAAATTCTAGCAGTTATAATGCAACAATAATATCAGAGTATTTCATAACTCTTGTACCAAAAAAACAAAACTACTACGACCAATTTTTAATGTCCACAAATTATTATGTCTATTTAAAACACTCACATGTTAAGAAAATCGTTATTTTATTGATGTTTGTTTATTTGCGTAGAAATGGAGTGAAAAGAAATAGGAAGAAGGTTTTAGAATTTGAGTTAGGAGTAATTGGCGTAAAATTGTTTAGTTTGATAAAAAAGATTTGAGTTTGAATGTTAAATACGGAAAATTAAGTTATAGAACATACCTAATTAAGAACCTTTTTTTTATCCGAGTAGCTGAAATCTTCAATATAAAATATACGTATAAACTCAAAGACAATCATTGGATTGTCCTTTTATAGGCATTATTGGGTGGATATATCCCATGCAGAGCACAATTAATTGTAATGGAATACTTATCAGTGATTGAGAGGAAAGAGAGAGATTTCATACTTGAGACTCATATTTATATATATATATATATATATATATATATATATATATATATATATATATATGTAAGTTTGGGTAGAAAAGTCAACTAGACAATTAATAAAGTTTGATGCGTAAGTAGAGCAGACAACTTTGAAAATTGGGGCAAATATACTTTTCTACTTTCTATATTTCTTTTTTTTTTATCTAACTCCGTCCTTGGCCATCTTCGTATTGCAGTTCCTAAGAGGTTCAGGCTTGCAAAGGACACAACATTTGGACAAAGGCACTTGAATAAGTGGAGTCAGTCATCAATTTCCTTATGGATGGCAAGGACATATTTATTAGGAAAAAAAATCTCTTAATTAGCCTTTAGCTAAATTCTGAATTTCGAGATTTTAGTTTGCAAGTGACACGTAAATTAATTTCAAAGTTCCTCATGCTTTTGTACTCTGCTCGAATCAGGTTAGCTTCTTCAAACAATTCTCTGGATTTGTTAAAGAAAGTTAAATAATAAAAGTTTCCTTTTAATTTGTTCACTGATATATTAAGCAAAAGCCTGGTTATTGATTGTGATGAATAGAGTAGAAGGAGGATAATATAAGTTCTTTTATAAATATTGTTTGAATTTGGAAGTTTTTTCCCCTTGAATTAAAGCACCATGTTACTCCCTAAATTTTTTTGTCAAGAAAAAAATTGGCCAAATTAAACCTTGAGCATACTGAAATATAAACTTGATTTGGGGTTTTTATCAAAAAGTTCAAGTTCTAAAAGATTCTAAAAGACATGTTAAGATAAGATTCTAAAAGAATGTTCTATAGAGAGATCTATTGTAGAAGATAATCCTAAAGTAACTTATAAAATATTTTAGAATGAGTAAGTAAGTTTGTATTTATAAGGAAAATTTTAAAGAATTATTTGTAGCCATTGGATTAAGTGATAGTTGGCAAAATTCTAACCATTTGTTTAGGAAAAATTATTACTATAAATAAGGATGATATATTAGAGTTTATATAAAGTCAAAATCAAGCCAAAAATTAAAAAGTGATCATTTGTAAAGTAATCTCTTCCTTCAAAACTTTCTAATCTCTTTCATTCCAACGTAACGATATTTTGGACTGCCAATCAGTCCTCTTTCATATGATGAAATGAGAATATTCCAATTAAAGAAAATAGTATTAAAAAGAGATAAATTAAACCTTCATATTGTAGGGACCTTTTAACTCTAAGTCACATGCAAACCCAATTAATAAGACCAAGCATGATACATAAGTATCACTTTTTAAACACTTAATCAAATACTCATAATTTTATTATTATTATTATTATATCACATCATAATATCTATAATATATTTTATTCTCGTTTATCTATTGCTATGTGTATAATGACTCATCGGATGTTGGATGCCCATCCATACTTTTCCAATAAGACCCTCCTCCTCACATTCCTAGCATTTAGCAAGCCATCCCCATAAATAAAAAAGCCACACTAAGCTCATTGTTCGATCTGCTCCCTTTCTTTCTTTTTCATGTTAGCAAGTACTCACGGAAACACAGACACCACAGCAATGTCTGGCTCCAGAAAGAAGCTTCTTCTAAACACCGTGTCCGTGAAACTAGGCTGCAGCACCTGCAGAAGACCAAACCTGTGTCGCATATTCCACCCAAAGCCAAAACCCAAGAATCTTAACAACACTTACCGAAAGCACAAACATTCTTCTTCTTCTTCTTCTTCAGGCCAATGGGGTGGTGAGGACAAGTGTGACAGCACCAGCACCACCCCCACCCCCACCCCCACCAACACCACATTCTCAAATCCTATCACTGCCTCCTCTCAATTTTCAAGGTACATGGATTTCAATTTGCGTCTTCTCGTGTGCTTTGAGTTTCATCTTTTGATTAAGGCATCATGAGTTTCATCTTTGGAAAGAGGAAAACTCCCGTAGGTTCTTTTGTTTCCTCCTATAATTCAACTATTTCATTACATTCATTCAGAAAAATAAAATAAAAAATTCTATTTTTTTCGTGTTTTTTCTTTCGATTCTGTTGCTTAAATTTTACTTATGTCATTAAAGTTTGCATCTAATATTTTAACATTTTCTTCGGCATAATATCAAGTTTGCTC
This sequence comes from Glycine soja, assembly GCF_004193775.1. NCBI lineage: Eukaryota > Viridiplantae > Streptophyta > Magnoliopsida > Fabales > Fabaceae > Glycine > Glycine soja. The sequence continues at coordinate 36,391,322 of NC_041009.1, forward strand.
AAGTTACTCGTCAATTTTATTCATGTGTGAGTACAATGTATTTTTGACAGCATGAAAAGTAACACGTTGAGGAGTTGTGTTGTAATTTTTGTATCTATCACAATCAGAATTTTACTGAGCTATTTTCTATATGGCATATTGCCCATTTTATGCAAATGATGAACACCTTTACATAGCCTTCATTGTGTACACTTTAAGGTTGACATGATGGTATTCAATGTAATGTTCATATACTAATGCACTCTCTGTTGATATCATTGTACGCGATTGTAATAAAGCTGTGGCTTTCAGAACTTTTGCGGAAAAATAAGAGAATGCTGGACAAATCAGTTAGAGAAATAGAATGAGAGAGACTAGATTTGCAGTCACAGGAGAAGAAACTGATTTTGGAGATAAAGAAAAGTGCCAAACAAGGTCAGATGGTATGGTGATCGTGTTTTGAACTTTTGCTACTATTTGTTGCCTTGTTTGCTTTAGCTTTTGGTTAGAGCACTCCCTATGCTAGCTTAGCTGTTCTTTATTGCATATCTATAATGCCCTCCTCTGCCCCCCAAGGTGGAGGGTGAATTTGAGTTTTCAATGGTGATGAATGACCACTACAAGGGGAACTCTTTTTTAAATTACAAAGTCCAAAAGTCACCTAACAGGTAAGTATATAATGTAATGTTTCTTTTAGGTGGATGAATATCAATGGTTAGTCTGTCATGTTAATTTGATTTGGCACTGCTTATCTATAGAGGTAAGAACCAAGTAAAAGCATCATGTAATGTGGGCAGTTGGACAACAGAAATGGATAGTCAGCCATCCGATTCTGCTGCAGATGTTGTAGATGTTAATGAGTCTGGAAGTAGCAAGTTAGGTGGATCCGAGCCTGAGGGTGATGTTCTTTGCTTGCATGATCGATTAAAGTGGCTCGATCAGCAGGTCATCAGAAAGGTTGTATAATTTCCAAAAGCCTATCCTTTCATGATTTATTGCGTTCACTATATCTACATCCTCTTTTTGTCTATCATTCCTTTCAAGTTTTCTGTTCTAAGTGTTGCTCCCTCATGATAGATTACCTGTTAACTTTTTCATGTTTTTTTTACCATCAAGGACAACCTGGAGTGTTTTGCTAATTGAGAATGACTTTAAAAGAAAAAATTATATTGGTCTTAAAAATGAGAATGATTGTACACCCCGATTTATCTTATTTCTTTGGGATCTGGAAATGAGATGAAAATAAAATTTATCATCAAGGCTGAAAACCAATTTGATGCTTTAATGTTTCTCTTATTTAAAGGTTGGTCTGCATTATAATTGAAGTATTCATGGGAAAAAATATGTTTATACTTTTCTTCTTTCTATTATGATTTTGTTTTTAAATTCTTCCATTCTATTATCATTTCTATTAGCTATGTAGATGTCAAGATTAAATGGGCTTTGTAATCACATTCTTTTGCACTTTCAAGGCTTTCCATTCCTACAGGGACAGGTTTTAGTTACTCTTCTGATGCTAGTGACATTCGTCAAACAAATCCTTAATGACCATGATGGAGATATGTGTAAGGTGTCTCTCTGGTGACCCAACTGAAAGGCCTTCTGTGGAACATATTCTCTGGAATTTGCAGTTTGCAGCCCAAGTTCAGAATTCATGGAGAAGAGACTCAAGTGATCACAGTTACTCACCTGCACCATCCTCCAGGGAGACATAATTAATATTTGTATGAAATTTCCAGCAACTAATAGGGCCATCAGTCATCTCCAAGTAGTCAAGACAGAGCACCCTATGGGAGGATGCTGGACAATAAGGTGGAGTTCGGTTCCCCAAATAAGCGGTCTAGCGGATTCTTTAACTCTGCTCTGGTAAGCAGGTTGCAACACTTTTTGTTGTGTGTGTGATTTTAGAGATATATGAAGTTTGAGAATTAAACTAAATAGAACTAGCATTGTTACTGTGGTTATATATAAACTAAATAGAACTAGCATTGTTACTGTGGGGGGGAGCAGGCCGGTGTTCTGAAGCTTAATGTTCTTGTTGCAGTAATATAACCTGAAAGAGAAATTATGGTTATATATAAATTTGTTCATGTATATTTCACCAGTACCTCTGGTACTGCTATGATTCATGTTAATAATATATAATTTCTGCCTTCCAAAAAAAATATGGCTATATATAAATTATGCAAAATTTTATTCATTTTTAAAGGTATAAATTATGTATGTTCTAAGATCTAAACATTTACCTACAGTTGAAGATGATATGTACATATTAAAGACTTTTACCTACAGTTAGGAGATGTAAGTAGAAGTTAATGACTTTTACCTACACACTATACATAGTAGATAAAATCTATAGTGACAGACAATTAGCCGTCATTATATGTCCCCTCAAAGTTGATGGAAGAAACGTCCATAAGATAAAGTCTATCATACATTTACCTATGGATTTTTTATTTATAGTGACAGTTTTTGTCTGTAGGTATAGGTCGTTTTTGTTGTAGTGGGCTTTAATTTTTGTGTGACCTTACACCAATTACTAAGTTTTTGATTCAATCAATAACTAATCATTCAGAGGATAAATGTTACTTTCATTTTCCATTTTTTAATCTCCTTTCTTACATCTGTTGTGTTTGAAAGGTATTATTTCAATTTGACATTGTATGTTATTTTAGAAGACATACTTGATCATGGTCTAGAGTGTTGTTCTGGTAGTGTTACTACCTTGTTCCTCTGCTTGTATCTATGTATCTCCATTTGCATTTATTGTGCCTACTTTACTATATTGAGTGGTCCAGCTATTCTGACAAGGCTTTTTTTGGCAATTTGTTATGATTCAATTGGATTTGTATGATTTTGCAAATTGGTTGTTGCTTACATGCTTTTCTAGATACTCTGAATCTTGATCCTTGTTTGTTATGAACTGCTGTGAGTTTTTGATCGTTCATAGTCTTCGTTGCACTGAATCCTTCACGAAAGAAAATGTGGTTCAGGAGCTTCAGCAAATGCAGCCTAATGAACAAGCAAAAAATAAGATGTTGGACATACTGAAAATATGCCATTCAGAAGAGGAAATGGATTAGGATTGTAATTTGTAAGTCACCCATATTTTCCTTTGCTTTCAAATGTCCCAGAGTTGATTTGTGCAGTTTTTCTTGTTTGATATCTATCTTTGCATGAAAGCTTACTCTAGTATTCATATATTTTCTAAAGCATATATATATAAACAACAACCTAAATTTATCCCAATAGGTAGGGTTGGCTTCAATCAAAGCCACTGGGCTCTTCAAATTTTAGTAAAACATTTGTCAAAACCTTCAAATTTAGCCTTGAAAGATTATGCACCCGTCATGTTTGTATCTGACACAAAGACACTTCAAACAAGAGAGTGTCCGTTTTTCATAGAAAAAGAGTTCCATTAAATTAACTATTTTTCTTAAGGAACATAAATTAATTAAAAAATCTTATAATTAGAGAAAAAAAATACATGATATCATAGCTTAACTATGCTAATTGGCAGTTAGCCAATCAGCTTATAGAACAAAGGAGAAGAACTCTCTAATAATCTGATACCATGTGTGATCTATAGCTATGTTTTTATTCTATCAACTAATCAACTAGTCAAAAATTCAAATGTAGTGGTTTTTCTTGGTCTACGCCCCTGGTTGCTGAGACCTTTTCCTTTTGATGCATATACTAAAATAGCATAACAAATCATTATAAGCAACTCATGTAGAACATAAGAAATAGGTAGTTTGTTTTAGTTTCTTCATTTTTATTTTTAGTAGCACACACGTATGAATTCAGAACAAAATGAGATCCTTTTTTTTAGAACAATTCATGCCATGAACAGGCAAAATCCGCAACCATTTGTTTCGTAGTGCAATAGTGGAATTACCTAAGGAGATTCTTTACTTTTGTTGGATCATAACGCTGATGCAACTTTAGATCCATCAAACTTTAGGGATAGTGTTATTCTATTAGAAGTTATTATTTAAAATCCTCTAATTATAAGCATATTATAATTGACTATTATGTGTTTGGCACTTTTGCTATAACAGAGTTGTTTTGGAAGTTTAGGAGGAATTTGATTGTTAATGGTTTTAGGCTTTAACTACTGGTCAAGAATTTGAGTGGAATATCAGAAAAGTGATATTGGTTACTGCATTTTTTTACACTTCAATATTATGCTTTGACATGTTCTCTACAATTCAACCCAAAGTCAGAAATGTTCTGTTTAAATTCTGTCATAAGATTGTTTAAGTGAAGATGATGTGATTTTTAATAATATTTTTTTCTAACACTTAATAAAAATACTGCCAAAAAATTTTGACAACCAATGAGGGAACCGTGTATGACCCCCCGACTACTTAAGTCACTTGATATTTGCACTAAAAAAAAGTTATCTGCCCCCCAAGTAATATTGGGCCGTCAGTGTAAGCAGAAAGCTCGCACCTCGATGGTAGCAAGCTATCCATTTATTATCTGTTCTTAAAATTTTATATAATAAACAAATATTTACTTTTCTATGGTGGGTCCCTTTAACTTTAAAGATAACAAATAAAAAATTCAAACAATATTTTATCCCACTTTTTCCCTTTTACACCCTAATCTCACTATGCCTTCTAGCGTGGGAAGCCTTATTAGATCGTTCGAAAGTATTTTCGTCCGTCGGATCCATTTGTCCTTCTACCTAAGGGATAGACTCTCTTCACATGTGGAGTCGTGGAGCTAAACTATAGTCACAGACTCATGGGTCCCACCCACGCATAGAACTGGGGTTTTATTTTGGGCACGGTCAATTTGCTGATACACCCGTACAAGATGCGCAATTCCAAAATCATCCTTTTATTATATATATAATTTTTTTTATTAAACTTATAATTTTTATTTACAATTTATATATATATATGTAAATAAATTAATTATTAAATCAAAATTAATTATCACATAATTTATTATATAAATTTAAATATATATTATAAATTTTAATATTATATATAATAATATTAATTATTTTATAATATAATTGACTTATTAATTTAATTGATTAGAATATCTTCTTAATAATATTTATCAATCCCTAATAGGCTTACTCACAATAGCACTATTGGAGGCATGGGGTAAGTAGTCGCGGGCATCCACAGTTCTCGTTTCTTCCTGAAGTTTTTACTAAAAAATATTACTTTATTGGTCTGATGCTTCACAATATTTACTTTGGGCCTGTTGTATATGTGAACATTGAACAACAGGGTGTTGAACATAAATGGTTTTTTCTTGAAATAAAAATATAGAAGGAAGGTATTTTACTGAAATATGGAGGTATATACATCAATTGCCATTTTAATATGGGTTTGCATTATCTCGGACCTCTTTTTTTGTGTATCGTTGTATGTCTCTATTGGTTCAATTAATTTAATTTTAAAAGTATAATCAATTGTTAGACATATGATATGAGTAATTTAAATTGTGATTTATTACTCTTGTATAAGTTGATCCCTCTTCATATGATATAGTATAAAGACAAATATCACAAAAGATAGTTAAATTGTCATTTTAGAATTTTTTTTTAATGTCTTTTAAAAGCAAATAAAGTTATCATTTGGATGAAAACATTAACGAAATAGACAAACGTTCTTCAAAAAAACACATTCAAATGGTGAAAATCTATTTTATAAAATAAAAGAGATTTTCAATATCAAAATCAAATTCAAATTCTACGTCACTTAAAATTAGATAGGAGATAAACAAAGATCAAACATAAAAAGTTATAATGGTTCATTTTGATCAGTGAGACTATATCCAGTTCTTGATAAACCACCAAATTTCATTAACTTATCACAACTTATAAGTATTTTATCTTTATCACTTTTAGCCTTAACAAATCAAGCTCTATCTCAAGCTTGAGTCAATCCAGTATTTTGTTGAAAATAATTGTGTATGTCTAAGATCTAATACATTATGTAATCAATTCTAATTCCAACAATAAAGTATTATTATTTCTTTATTATTTTATATTGTTTGATAAAAATAGTTGACTTCATAAAGTTCTTGATTAAAATTAAAGATCTGTTATCATAATAGAGATTATAAAAAAGAGAAACAAGTCTCTTATACTTTTAATATAAATTGTTCTTGATCATAGGATTATTATAAATAAGACATTAATAATTTGGATAGATCGATATATATGTGATAATATTCATTGGATGAATATTAATAGATCTAATTTATTAATTTATATATATATATATATATATATAAATGATGTGCATAGAGATGTGATCATTGAACCGACTCAATTGAGATTTTCTATTGAATAATATTACCTTAAACGGTTAATAGGAAATTATCATGAAGAAGTGTAAAACTTTCTTTGACATGAGATTGTAGTAATTAACATGTCATTTGTTATATTTTGATTCCGGACATCTAATGCTTTAGAGCACGAGTTGAATGGACATTGAATATAACTAAATACTTGTAGAGTTAATGACTAATCAAGATGAAATTCATTAACTCTCGGTAATGAGTTTTAAGCTCTATAATAAAATTAGGATACTCGTCATGACAATTGAATGAATGAAGAAATGAGTTTTCTTAAGTCATTCACTAAGTAAATTTATTAACTTATTTGAGTTTAACATAAATATTATACTCTAGAGTTAACTTAGAGCGATAAATGATGGAAGACAATATTACATTATTTTTCTATTTGGTTCTTGTAAGTAATAAATATTACTTTATGCTACTTGGACGTCGAAGTGTGTTGCCAGATGCCTACATTGATTAATATATTATCGACTTAGTTTTAAACCTACGGGGTTACACCAAATGAGTGTTTTAATCTCTGTTAAAGAAATTATTTTAATATTTGATGATCAATTAAATTAAAGAATTTATTATGATCAAATGATTAATTAATTTTCTAGGTGGAATATTATTATATTGTTTGCTAGCACTGAAAATATAAATAATATAAATATAATTGAAATGTTTTGGTGAAAAAAACAAAAAATGAACATGTGGTGATCATTTCATGCGACAACAAGTTATTGAGAAATGTGGAGGACTTCATGTTTACGTTTGTAAACCGAAAACACATGTCAAGTGTTGGACTTGGTCAAATTTTGTTTCAATCTTTAAATATGCTAATAGCTAGCAGAAAGAAACAAAAAGGGACTTTGTTTTTAAATTTAAATATGATAATAACTAGCAGATAGAAACAAAAAGCATGTTAGTTTAAAATTTTAAATGGCTATTAAATAGAAAAAGAGAGAGGAGGACTATTAGTTTTTTCAGTTTGTTAGGAAAAGAGGTTTCTTATGTGTGCTATAAGAAAGGTTATAGATTGCACATCGAATGCACATTGAAATACACACATACCTCTTATCTTATTATTCTCTCAGAACGGAAGCACCAAGATATTTTAAAGTTTTTTTAATCTTTGTTCTGCTTGTCAAAGAAGTTGACAACAAAGGTTAGTCTCGGTATGGATACATGTGAAATTTTCACACTATTAAAGAAAGTTTTATGCTTCAAGGACTGATCGACAGGTGTGCATTTAATTCTCTTATCTTTTTAAATATAATTTAGATACAACATAAATCCTTTTTATTCCATTATGTGTTATGAACACTCATATTTTCTTTATTATTTTTTTCTACCAAGTTACTATTGACCCTATACAAATCAGAAAGATTTATTGTTTTTGTTTGCACAATAACTAACTCTTTGAGTGTCTTATAGACGAAATTTTTTATTGACTATTTGTTAGTATACATTGAAAAGAACATTGTTGAAAATTTAGTATAAGCAATTACTATTTTTTTTTTGTGACATACAGAAGTCATTCGATATTTTAATAAGTTATTAATGAAACTAACATATCAAAACATCAAATTATAAATATTTTGTATTAAAGTTGATGGTATATATTTTTAGATGAATTTTACTTTTTGTAGTTGTCCCCTTATCATCTCAATTTAGGTCTTCCCCTACCTATGTAATTGCATAGTTTTTCAAAAATCCAAAATAAAAAGAAAAAGAGCAAACGAGAGAAGTAAAAAAACCAAATATATTAGTATATATTATGTGCTTAATAATTAATTTGGAATTCAATTTGGTCTCCTAGTTCTTAAAAATGAATCAATTTGGTCCCCAAATTTTTTAAAAGGTTCAATTTGATCATCAAGTTTTTAAAAACAAATCAATTTGGTTCCCAAATTATTTTAAATGGTTTAATTTGATCCTCAAGTTCTTAAAATTTTAGAGACCAAATTGATTCCTTTTTAAGAATTTAGGGACTAAATTAAACCTTTTAAAAATTTGAAGACCAAATTGATCCATTTTAAAAACTTTAGGGCTAAATTAAACCTTTTAAAAATTTGAAGACTAAATTGAACTATTTAAACTAAGTTGGGGATCAAATTGATAACTAAGCCTATATTGTTCGGCCAACACGTGACACATAACATAATAGTTTTAATATATATTGAGATGAGAAAATTGTGTGGATCCCACATCATATTTCATAATTCTCTCTCTTGACACTTTGGAAAAAGGACATATGATGATAGTTTTTAGGTGCATACAACGACGATTTTTAATCGTCTTTGAAACCAATGTTGTTGAAAGTGTCGACTTTTGACGACGGTTTAAAAAAAACCATCTTAGAAAAACATATCATTCTAAGACAGTTCTTAGTCTTAGAAGAGTAGTCTTAGAAGACGGTTCTTAGCTAAAAGCCTTCTTAGATGAGTACCCTTCTAAGACGGTTTTTGGCTAAGAACCGTCTTAAAATGATTTATTTTCTAAAATTATTTTTAAATGTCATCATGTATTTAATTGTTTTTTTCCAATAAAATAAATATAAAACAAAATAATATTAAGTAATCATTTAGTTATTTTTTTTCCTAATCAGACATACATTACATTTTAATTAACTATTTTAATTAAGCATATATTTTATACAATGAATGCATAGAAAAAAGAGTTGTATGACAATAAAAAATGTAACTATACATATAAAAATATGAGAAAAATTAAAAATACCTAAAATTAAAGACTATAGAGCAAGTCCAAGGAAAAAATCAATAATACTACTATTATTTATCTCTCTCATAATTATATTAAAAATACCTAATATTAAATAACTCTGAATGTTCTACAATATATAACATTCACAGTTCAGTCTATGAATCAGAACTCACGGATAATATTCCCCATCCAGTAGGGATAAATGCAAGGATGCTTGCAAAAAGGTCAGCTATCGATACTGGAGTAAAGGCAACAACAAGACACACAACTGCAACAAGGCCTATAGATGCAACTCCTTGTGAAAATCGCAACACTAGTTGAAAATCAGCAGACTTTTTTGGGTTGTAGGTAAAGATCTGCAAAGCAAGGAAATATCAGAATCCGAAAAAAAAGACGTGCTTCAAAAAGCTTAAAGTGAAAAGATAAAAAAATGCTGCCCACAACAACAGAAAATACAAATAAAGTCAAATTATTAGGAAAAGCCCAAACCTTAAATATCAAGACAATTCCAAGCCCATGAGAATCCATATATCTACAAAAATTTATGAGAATCTTTAAGAGTCGTATATAAGCTCTTTTGTCAATGAAATACTAGAAGTTATAAGCCTTTTCACATAAATAGGGGCAGAACATATAATTAGTACAAGACCAAAGCAGAAATTTTATTTTATGCTTTTTGTTAGGACTAAATACATGATCATAATCTAATTCACGGATGAAGACGATTCTTTTTACCTCAAGTGATGTATCATCTCCGGTAAGATGCAACTTATACACAACACCAAATTGAAACAAGAAGAACCTTGCACTCAAAATTATCTCCAAAAATACGACCCCTTAAAGTTTGGATATGCATCTACAGAAATAGTAGAACTTGTTAGAAATTAAATTAATAGAGCTAGTGTCAATGAGAAATTAAATAACATTGATTATAAATGTGAATATGGTTGAAAAAGTGAAACTCCCTTACAATAATATAGCAAGAAACAATCAATTTAAGTATTTCTCCATTTTGATCCCAAAACATACAAAAAATCAAGTGAAAAAATCACTGTTAACCTGTTCTTTGTCCCACCAAGACTCCCAACTATTATCTTCTTTTACTCCTACTCCTCCTTTGTGTAGAAGCCAACTTGTCCAATCTTCAAAATCTTCCACAGTCCTGTTTACCAACTAATCAGATTAGAAAGATAACCACTTGTTCACACAATTCATAATTTCATCATCTTTCCAAAAACATGAAAAAAGATCGATTTAAAAGCCTAACTGCAATCAAATCAAAATAAAAAACATTCATTTTGGTCCTCCCAAAATACAAAATTGTCGTAGTTTTCTCCATCAATAATAAAGACATCAAAGTGTCTTTTGGTGTCAATATATATATTTTTTTAATTTCAGATTAGTCATTGAATGCTATCAAATTATATTTTATTCTCCTATTTATTATTAGATAAAAATTAGGGATTTAGTACTTATAACTCATTACTAGAATAATCCTATGTAATCAAAACTGATTCTATTTGCTTATTATAAATACAGACTATGTATGGTCATCCAAGACAAAACATGTTACAGTAAGTCCTTTCAACAACTAATATTGTTGACAGTCTGCCAAGACAATTGGTTTGATATCCAAAGTTAGCATTGAAGGAACATTCTGATTTAGTAATCATCAGAGGATAAAATACAGTAACATTTATGCTTTAGTAGGACCAAAATAGGTGTTTACTATCAAGAGAATATAACATTAACACTTATAGACATAATTAAAACAACTGTCAACTTACTTTTGCCACTTGAAACCAGAGGGGTTGAAAATGTAAGGAGCAAAAAGCCAAGAAATGACAATGAACCATCTGCTAAGAGTTAGCAAAACATATGTAGCAACACCTCTTGTGTGTTACCTATATGTGATATAAACTATAAGAAGCAATGCCACCTCAAGCCTATTGCGTGCACATAATTAATACTCAATATAATGCAGTTTCTTTCAACCAAACAAACCAAAAAACTATAAATCAACAAAATATATTACTCACGCTTTGACAAAGTGGCTCCTAGAATATAGTATATAATTTTCAGCAAACTTTATGTGACGGACAACAAAGCATCTACCAGTACCACGATACTATGGGAAAAAGTCAAACACAAATCTAAGTCACTCGGAACAACTATACATTTGACCTTCCCACCAAAAACAAAATGATAACAAGAAACATACTTTTGCACCCCATGGAGAATGGTACGCCCAAAATAATGAGTTCTAGTTTCTGTTGGGCTTCTTGCTGCTTCCTATCATACTACATGCACAACAAATTCATAGTCAGAGAGGTATTTCCATTCTATCTAATAACTAAGTCAACAATTTTTACACCATCTAATAAGAAATTAGTATTTAAAGTAACTTTGCTGAAATTTAATGATAATTACCTTAAAACCACAGCCCATGAAAAGTTCTTGTTGAATAACAATGCATAGAAATCAAACTCATACTAAAATAAAACTAGTAGTACATAGCTATCAGCTAAGTAACACGCATAATTTCATTCTATGAAAAAATAAAAAAGAAACTACACTCAAGTCATCACATCAAATTTTATTGATCAAATCTAATTAATATAAGCATGAGCATGCAGTGAGTCCATGAAGGGTATAAAAAGTGATAAATGAAGTGCATGTGATGTATGTGAGTAGGACCTGACAACCGAGAAAGTCCATAGGGTAACAAGTTAATCCTTAGTGGCGCGATCCTCGCTGTAGATGTCCTCAACGCTGCCACTGGCAGTGGATCTTGGGCTGAGGTCCAACACCGACTCTCCATTTCCCTGCCATTTACTTTCTTATCTTCATCAATGTTATAATGTTGATCCTTTGAGATTTTTCTCTTTGAAGAATTAGTGCCATAGCAGCCAGAAAATCCCAAGTTTAATAAGCACCAGTGTCCCTACTTTACCAAAGTAACAAGTCAGTGAAGGGAATATTGCACAAGTAGTGTGTGTGTGTGTGTGTGTGTCATTCTCTATTTGAAAAACCTTGCCAAGTGCTTATTTTCTATGTACAAACATTATTTAATGTTTGTAGAAAAATCTCCTAATTTGATGCTTTACCTGAAATTAAAGAAATGACATCCAATCTTTAAGGAACAGAAAAAAGGAATATTAAATAAATAAATATGTACACATGCATGATGTTCATTAGCCAAAGAACATGTGAAAGTAAAACTGTAGAGTAAACACATGCACAACAGATCATTAAGTAGAAACTGTTTTTGCAAGTGAACCTTTATCATGTAATCCGACAAGGCTTACTTTATTGTGTATCTCTAATAAGAATAATAAATCATGAGTCTATCTACAAAGAAATAGAAACAAGATCATGATGGATAGTTAACCTTAACATGCTGATGAAAATGACAATTGCAGAAGTACTGTGGGGGATGAGGAGAAATTAGAGGGGTGTTCATGCTATGATTCACTCAGATATATGAACTCATTCTTCATTTGTAACTCGCAAATGATCTTTCTTTTCCTAATTAAATTCAAACCAAAATCAAAACACTAGTCTTGTAAAGTAAAGTGTTTTGCTACAGTTGTTGTCACTGTCAGTTACATTGGGTTGAAAATACACGAACTTTTACACATGCGTAAATCTTAAATGTAACTGTCGGATGCTTCAAATTCACAGTGTGTCTAAATTCTAAAAAGATATGTACTCAAAGTTGTACCTGCTAACTAATTGATCCACTTAGAAGCAACACCAAAATCAACATATGATCAATGACACAATTGGTGAAGTTTGAAGCGCTCAGACATGGGTCCACCCTCCCGTTGACATTGCAAATTATCACGCAGCAATGACATGTTAAGAAGCAAGTGAATAGTATTAATTACTTCAAAATTGGAAATAAACAAAATAAAAACAACACCTTTAGATCAACATACATGAGGGTATTTGTCAAACCTAAAGTTGGTTGATGCGAATTGGGCTATCATCAGCACTATCCAAATCCTTTGCTTGACAATGACATGCAAAATGAGCAACTTCACAGCACAAAAAAGACTTATCCTGTTGACACAACTACACATTGCTAATACAATGCATTTTCCAAGGGCTTTGGTGCATACAAAATGAAATAAACAAATATGTATATTTATTCTCAAATAATTGTTAATAATTGTACAAACTTGTTTATAATGTTTATAGTAAACATGAAATACACCATAGTGGTTTGTCCTATTATGTTCTAAACCTTTCTAAATCGCATGTTTTTAACTTCTAAAATAAGCTGCCCATTTCTTGTGAATTGTTGTTATGGTCTCGATGTCTAATGGTGTGCCATCACCAAACCACTACAAAATAAAAAATATACAAATTAGTCACGTGCACGTAAAATGATTAAAAAGTTATAGTAAACTAATAATTTCCACTTGTTAAAGTGAATATACCATGCTCCAATCATTCTTCAAACCCTTGCTTACTATGTTCCACATCCAATGCTTGACATAATAGTCACACTTATAGCCTCCACTTTGAACATGACTCTAAATTGAATATGAAAAATATTTAAATTATTAGATTACCAAGTTACAAAATATCACCATTTGGAAATAAACATTCATTAAATGACTAACCATTACTTCAATCCAATGTGGTGCAGCTTGATCAGTTTTACCATCTAAGGTAGTCTTTAATGTCTTCATTGCACTGGTTAGAAAAAAAACATAAAGGTGTAAAAAAGGATAAAACTATTTATCTATCCAACTGTAGAATACATTCATTGAGTTCTAATTTAAAACTTAACTTGTTAATTGCAACTTTGATGTGAATATAAGGCTTCTTATACAACGAACAAAACCAGACAACATTGTTCATAGGACATAGAACAACAAGCTGCCAATGGGCCCTGAATTCGAAAAAAATTTGGTAAGTATAATGCAAACATTCTTTACAAGCTTATCATAAATTATACTTACTGATTCAAATAAGCTCCTAGGTAGAACTCTTGTTGTGATTCCTTCACCCATGTTTGAATGTAATGTTGACATTCAATATGTCTATCCTTTGCATTGTGTATGGACTGAGGCTCAAGGAATCCATACACCAAACCATGTCCCAACCTTGTACTTTACTCATCCATAAACCTATTTTGAACATTTGAAATGAAAATTAATAATGATGGATGTGATAAGGAATATTAATTATTAGTCAATGATATGAAATTTACTTACATCATCCACAACTGTAGAATATAAATGTTCAAACATTTGTCACCTAATATTATTTCATTTACATCAGGATATGTTAAGAAGAAGGATGTTTCTACATTTGAAATCCCAAATTTAGGACCATACCACAACAACTCAACAGGCCTGTCGTAAATATCACACATGTTCTTAATCAAGTCATGCAAGGGATCATCTGCAACAATGACATTTGACCTTTGGATTGCTTTAACCAGTTTCTTTGGATGAATTTGTGAATCCTATTTGGTTAATGAAAATAAGAATTAAGCTAATGTTGCTAAACAATTTTTAACAAACTACGATTGTCTTAATACATGTTAAACAAAAATAAATACCTCATGCGACACAAGTTTTACAAGATTTGTCGGCCATGCAATAAATGTGTGAAGGGCCTGCCTCACATACTGAATTTCTGATGTCAGCCACAGGACTTAAGCGTCACCGTCATAAACTTTTTCGACAGTCACCCTTACCACATCATCTGCATAAGGCACATTGTGTATGGTAGATCGACACTCACCCTTACCACATCATCTGCATAAGACACATTGTGTATAGTAGTCCCCCCCTCATATATTTTTCCCAAGGCCACCTGGTGTGTAGAATGATCACCTTCCACATACAAGCCCATAGTCGACATCACATCATCAACCTGTTCTTCCCCTAATGGATTGGTAGTAGTTTCAGCATTGCTGCCCTTAGTGCTCACACGTGCAGCTAATAGATGTATATTCGCCTCAATCGGGGGTGACTATTGTGATCCCTTTTGGGATAACTCAAGTTTGATGACCTCCTTTAACTCTTGTTTCATTTTCTCTAGACTTCTTTTGTTTTATTCTTCTAACTCATTCCTCCACTCTTCCTTAAGGCTTTCGATTATCTCATTTCTCCACTTTTCCTTAAGGTTTCCAATTATCTCAGCCAACTGTTGTTGGTTGATGGATGTAGAGGAACTGCTGGAGGCACGTGGTGTCTTTCCAAAATACCAACTGATGGTCATGCCAGACCCCGCTGCAAGAACACGACCTGCATGCTCTGGTTGCCTAATGGTAGTATTGAGTATGTCGTCACAACCATGGGGAACAAAGTTGTCCTGTGTCGTCCGTTCTTCTAATGATTTAACAATTTTATCGGATATTTCTTGTGCCGTCGTAGATGTCATTTGCCCATATCGCTTTGAGCTGGCCAACTTCCACTTGACATGTCTTTCAATGGGAGATGGAGGGTCCTCAATCAATGGTGTATTCTCAATTAGCATTGTCTCTTGTCTTTTCTTCTTTTTCTCTTCCATTAGCTTCTTTTTAAGTAAATCATAACCCCTATAAGACAATATGTGTGGGAAGTCATTGTATTTTTGAATTTCCTGAGTCTTTTTCCTTATTCCCTAAGCAAATTTACATAGAATTTCCATCAAATTAATCCTAATAAAATGATATGTTTCAATTCAAATGTAAAGAAAAACACATCGACATCAAACCTGCCAGTTAAGGGTTTTGCGGGTTGCAGCAAATTGCTGCCAAGTTTGTGGATCCAAACCATACTTTACAATAGGATCCTATTTACCTTGACCTTCATTGTCAGCATATACGAAATTACTGGTCAGGGAAGACTTAAATTGCCTCCATCTAGTGCCAATAGCTGACATCACCTTCCTCTTGGCATTCGATGCTTCTGGGATATCAAATTTTCCCTGCATAACAGATTGTTGTCTAATAGTTTTCAATTATTCAAAAAATAAACATAAATACACCTATATGTTAAGTGAACATACCAAAATGTCATCCCATATTAGGTCCTTCAAAGATTCTGGTACATGTTTTCAAGTGCTATGTACAATAGGAATATTTTCTCGAGCTACGACCCCCAGATAGCTGTGGAACTTCTCTTTATGTGAGCCTGACCCTCTCCCAGTTGCAACATTCACATTAACCATTGGTCTGGATTGAGCCAAGTTTCTTAAAGTCAACCTTCTTAGCCTTGTCATTTGTCTACACTTCCTGGATGTAGACTCTGAATTAGGATCTGAATATAGAGGGGACTGCAGTGATGTTCCCATGTGTGCAAATAAAACAAATTCATTAATGTACATCAATTATAAATAGCATATATGTAACAAATTGTAAAATTCCACATTCAAAAAATTGGTTATAAATAACTTAATATATTATACATTACTTTGATACGGCGCAGTTACGTAGGATTGTTCTTGCATAAACCTTCATCATGATCATTATGATTTGCATGTACATCATCAACCTCGTGTTCTTTAATTATAGAAGGCATTCGTGCAGAGAAACCAGGCGACTCACAAATGTCAACTGTTGACTCATAATTTCGGTGACTAATACTAGTTGGTCTTCCATGTACAACCACTGACAATCTTGAATCTCACGGATCTTGGATGTAAAACACCTGTATGGCTTGTTCTGCCATTATGAAAGGCCCATCCTTGTAACCAACCTTATTAAGGTCTACTAAAGTAAATCCCAATTGATCTTGATGCACACCGGTATTTTCATTAACCCACTTACACATAAAAACAACCACTTTGAATTGACTATAATCAAGCTCTCAGATTTCTTCAATCACTCCAAAGTAAGGCATCGATGCTCGAACCAGGTTATTATCTGATGCACTACAAAAGTGTTTAGAATCAGCCTCAACACTCACCCCATTATTTTGCATGCTACTTTTATCATCCTGTGACTTTGTATAGAAGGAATAATTATTGATATCATATCCCTTCCAAGTGGGGACATTGAGATTTGACCCAACAGCTAACAATCTTAATGTATTGGAAGCATTGTGAGAAGCAAAGATTATTTCTTTAAATCAGTTTATGAAAGTTCTATTATGCTCTTGCAACACCTTTATCATGTTCATTTTTGGGTGAGTAGCTGTCAGATATTGTTTGTGAGTATGTATGTACAGAAGAACCTCTTGTGTATTATCCATAATATACAAATGCACTTGTGAGACCTCCTCTCGACTCATTGTTACAACATTGAATCCTCATGTACCCTTACCTCCCTGTGTTTGGTGATGATGAGTTTCACGCAACCCAACTGATTTAACTGTTTCAATGTACTGGGAACAAAACTCAATAGATTCTTCAGCAACGTATGTTTCAACAAGGGAAGCCTCTGGTCGGTATTGATTCTTGGTATAACCTTTTAAAACCTTCATGTATCGCTCAACTGGATACATCCACTGTAAAAAAATAGGACCACACAACCTGATCTCCCTCACGAGATGAACAATTAAGTGAACCATTATGTGAAAAAAGATGGAGGAAAATACATCTCCAATTAACAAAGGACAATGGCAGCTTCATTCTCCAAATCTTGCTACTGTCGAGGGTCAATGACTTTGCTACAGATAACATTAAAGAAAAAACACAAATGAGTTAAGGCAACCCTAACTTTATCAGGCAAAATACCGCGAATTGGACAACTAATAGTTGTTGCATTAACACGTGACAATCATGAGACTCCAAGCCAACCAATTTGAGATCATTGACGGATACAAGGCTCTTGATATTTGAAGGGTATGCTTGTGGGACTTTTACCTTTTGCAGACATTGACAATTTTTTTTTTCTCTTTTGTTGACATTGTGTAACATGCTGGGGGCAGATACGTTCGCCGACCTTGTGATATCGGATGCAACTGCTCTTGCATACCCATGTCAATCAAGTCTTGATGAAATTTCAAACCATCCTTTGACTAGCCTTTAATGTTGAGAAAGGTGTCAATTAAACTATCACAAACATTTTTCTCAACATGCATTACATCTATACAATGTCGCAAATCTAAACTAGACCAGTATGGAAGATAAAAGAATATTGACCTTTTCTTTCATATGTTCTTTTCAGATGATGCCTTATTTTGGGTCTTCCCAAAGATAGTTACGATGTCCTTCACCCGATCATAAACTTCATTTCTAGCTAAGGGTTTTGACGCACTGTCATTCTCCTGGCTTACATAAAAAGCTTTCTTCTATTATCGATATGGGTGAAAAGGTTTGAGAAAGCTTCGATGCCTAGTATATATTGTCTTCTTTCCATGTTTCAGTTGGATGAAGCTCGTCTCTTTCTCACAGATAGGACATGAGTGATGTCCTTTGATACTATATCCACTCAAATTTCTGTATGTTGGAAAGACATTAATGGTACAAAATACCATCACACACAACCTGAAGGTCTGCTGAAGATTCCCATCCCACACATCAACCTTGTCTTCCCACAATTTTCTCAAGTCTTCAATCAACGGAGTCAGATACACATCAATATCATTTCATGGCTGTCTTGGACCTGCTATCATCATACACATCATAATGTATTTTAGCTTGATGCACAACTAAGGAGGGAGGTTGTAAATCATCAGCAAAATAGGTCATGAATTGTGGTTGGTGCTTAAGTTACCAAAAGGATTCATTTTGTCCAAAGCAAGACCAAGCCTTAGGTTTCTTGGCTCGTCCCCAAAATCTGGATACAAATGATCAATTGTCTTCCATTACAGAAAATCAGTTGGGTGTCGGAGCAATCCATCTGTTTTCCTGCCATCTATATGCCATGTAAGGTTTTTTACATCTTGTCCATTAGCAAATAATTGCTTGAACCTTGGTATTATTGGAAGACACCAGGACATTTTTGCTAGACGACCACTATCTGTGGTTGCATCATCTTTGCATTCGTCATCCTTCACTTTGTACCTTGATACCCCACATGTGGGGCACTTGTGCATTTTGACAAACTGATTTCTATACAATATGCAATCATTAGGGCATGCATGTATTTTCTGTTACTCCATTCCCACAGGACATAAAATCTTCTTTGCCTCATAGTGATTTTTTGGCAGCGTGCTATCTTTAGGAAACATCTTCTTCAATAACACAAGCAATTCACTGAAAATTTTGTTGCTCCACTTAAATATTGCCTTCAAGTTCACCAGCGCTAACACCGCTAAATACCTTGTGAAAGTTATGCACCCCGAATACAATAGCTTCTTTGAATCACTTTCTATTTTCTCATAGAAAGGTGCATGTGCTTGCTGAAAACCATCTTGCCTAAGATCGTGTATCATGTCTTCTGTACAATCTTCGACCTCTAAATCTACTGGCTCAGTGTGAGAAACTGTTAGCTTGTCTGGAAATTCCCCATGTCATATCCATTTTGTGTATTTCAGAATGATCCTGTGACATATAAGATGTGATCTTATGTCATTTATTGATTGGCGTCTCCCATTCCCACATTTAACACATGGACAAAAAAAATTTCACCCAGGCATTGTGCATTATGTTTGGTAAATTGAAGGAATTGCTCAACCCCATTCTCATAGTTGTCGATAATGCATGATGAATTTATCCAACTTCGATCCATGTTTTCC
Organism: Glycine soja; assembly: GCF_004193775.1. Lineage (NCBI taxonomy): Eukaryota > Viridiplantae > Streptophyta > Magnoliopsida > Fabales > Fabaceae > Glycine > Glycine soja. The sequence continues at coordinate 36,410,968 of NC_041009.1, forward strand.
CTTTGTTGTCAAACTTCATTAAGTTATCCGACATGCATGAAAACCTCACTTTTTCATTAGAGGTGTGGCCCTATCCCATTCAGGAAGACATTTTTTATAATAGATTCATACATAAAGGTTAACTATGTTTTCTTAGATTTGACAAAATTTCGGCAGCATTTTGCATTGATCTCCAAGTACACGACATGAAAGCGATCACATGTCATCATCGAACACATTCAAGTTTGCACCTGAAGAACAAAGTTAAATGCACTATACCAAAATTTCATCAAATTTAAGAAAATAGACTTATCCTATACGTATGAATCTTCTATAAAAATGACTCTTCTCAAATTGTCCAAACGGACAATTCAAGATTCACAAACAAATACATATCTCGAAAGATGCTCACTAACAACAACAACGAGTGCAATGATGAGAGTGCTATATAATACAAAGTTGTTGAGTCAAGTACACTGGTTGAAAACAACTTCCAATAAGTTTGTGTAAAAAATGTGTACCTACAACCAAAACCAATTGTTAAAGATTTCAATAATTAAGATAGACAAATTGAAACACTTTTGTTTGCCTTTATTTGTGTAAGACCAAGCCAAAATATTAAGAAAAATAAAAAGCAAAAAGAAAACAAAACATGATGAATTAAAGTCCATTACAATTTCTGTTACGATCTTTAAAACTATTTTGGTTATTTCCCTTTTGTTATTAATATGTTGTCCATTTTATTCCAATACATGATGACTTAAAGTGTCATGCTCCAATAATTCTTAGTAACTGTTTGCTGACTCAAGTTGTTCATTTTAGTCCCACACGCAAATGCACGCAAATTCACTATATCCTATTGTGTTGCAAATACAAAACCTATCTTAGAGGTTCAAATTACAAGCATGTTGATTATGTCTTTGATGCTATTGCAATGACTTTACCAAAACTACAAGCAGGTTGACCATTGTAATGGATTCCAACAACGATGGTAGAGGAATGTAGAGGAAGAAATAAACAGTTATCATTTCAATTATATAGTTGGTTGATCAATTTCTCTAGAGAGTCTCATCTAATTTTTGGCTAATAATGTTTCTCTTCAAGGGCCTAGTTGGATTTGGTTTTTTTCTTGTACTGATGATAACTCGTGTTTTTCCTTGTCTTTTTGGATCATAACATGGCTTACTTGAGGCTTTTGTTTAATAATTCTGACGTGAAAAAAGGTGGGGGAGAGAAGAGAAAGGGTAGTGATCATATATCTCTATGAATACAATTGGTTCATAGGAGTCTAATGCAATCCTACCCCGGAAGGGCATTGGATAGCAGACTCTAAGTAGATTGGGCCAGAGATGCAAGAGAAGGCCCTAAGGTTCTCATGAGCCTTAGGGCAGATTTCGGGGCCATGGGCTAAGTATAAGCCCACTTATCTTTGTACATATTAGATTAAGGTTTCATTATTTTTGGGCCTTGTATTTAGGGCTCCATAATGTAGGTAAGATATCCTAGAAATGTAGGATTTTTCAGCCCTTGTATTTTAGGGCACCTAGACTAATTTTTGTATTGGGGGTAGTTTTGTAATTTCACATGCATTAAGTGAATATTTGATGTGTGTGTTGGAAAATAAATTTAATTAAATTAGGAGAAGCCCAATCCAATTAAATTTTAGAGGGGGAGGTGAGCATTTGCTTGCTACATCCCATTGCCACATCATATAGTCACACTTTGTGCATGTCCTTCATGCTTTACATGTCTCATGCCACCTAAGCATACTTAGTGGAGAATCTTGGACTTGATCTTGAATTAGTGGGCCAAACCATAGCTAAAATTCACTAATCATAATTAGTGAAATTTTGGCTCCAAAATTTGGCTCCACAAATTCAATTTCAAATTCAAGTGAAATTTGAATAGAAATTCAAATTTCCCTCCAATTTTGTGTGACACTTAGGCCATAAATAGAGACCTTGTGTGTGCATTTTTTTTTTCAACTTTGATCATTTGAAAATTAAAATTCAGATTTCAGAGCTCTTTTAGAGCACAAAATTTCGTGCTCTTCTCTTCCTCTCCCTTCATTCATCTCCTTCTTCCTCCAAGCTCTTATCCATGGCCTCCTAAGGTGGTGAGCTTCTTCTAGACTCATCTTCTCCTTGAAGTGGCGTCTCCTCTCTCTCTTCCTTCTCCATTCTGCTGCCATTCATCTTCCAAAAAGCAAAGGAATCCATTAATGAAGAAGATCCTAGGCCTACAAGCTCCAAAGGAGCTTACATCAGAGTCTCCTGTGTACAATGGTTTTGAAATGGAAAAAAAGCTACCTAGGCTTAATGGTTATTGAGATAGTAGTAACCTTTTTTTATTTTTATTTTTTGTGTTTTTACCACTGTAGTTACCTATTTCATTTTCTTGTGAGTTTTGTATGCAAATCAGTTAGGTCATACGCATTGACTAACACTTTATTTCCAAATTAGTCGTTGAGATTGTATGTGTTTGGCATTTCAGTCCCTGAGATTTAAAAATCCTTCATTAGTTTGTCTTTGCAAAATATTTGCACTTGAATATTATTTGGTGCAAATCAACAATGGAAAATAAACTACAAAATGACTAATTTGAATGACTTTTCGCAAACTTAGGGACTAACAGAGGGTTTTTTTTCTTTTAAATTTTAGGATTAAATGCCAAACTTATACAATCTTCAGAACTAATTTTCAAGTTAACTTGTATTAATAGAACTAGCACATTGTCAAGTACCCATTGGATTTAGGAGATTCAAAGGATTGCAAGACTCTCATTCTCATGGTTCGTTGATGTTTTTTTGTACTGTTTGATGTTATTTTTTCATTCAGCAATTGTGCATCTAATTGGATTTTAATATCCAGTGGCAAACATTGAACGGGCAAGAAATATTTGAATCAAGAAAGCTTATCACTTTTTCCTTAAGAAAAAAAAAGCCTAAAGCAAATCCGCCAAAGGTGAGTGAAAAAAAAAAGAGACAATATATCTCTAAATTTTACAAGGCACAAAAGTGTAATAAAGATTAATGAATAAGACAAAAGGAGTAGAGCCCAACCCCCAAAAAAAAAAGTTGGAATGAATAAAAGTACAAGCAAGGCTCTCAAGGTTCTTACTCAATATAACCCTGAAACACTCTTTGAGCCTCTCTGATCCTTTCTTTCATAGCCTTTTTACCCCTGATCATGTTACAAGCCCAATAAAGTCCATGTGGATCCAGGAATGACTAATTTTGCTTTTGAGTTTGGATTTTGGAATAGAACCCGCACACACTTGTGATTGTTAAAAAAAAAAACCCCTGAGGTTTGCACTTGCACATTTGAGAAGACAACTCATTTGACCAGGAGCTCCTGGGAGATGCCCAAAGACAATTGTGATAGTAGGGTACATCTGATGTTAGTCTCTCATGCAAGGGTAGCCTTCGTTATATAAATTCTTTCAGGATCAGCCCATGTCATCAAGTTTCAGCGGGATCGACATACCCTTGGCATCACTCTATGATATTAAATCAGGAAAGTTTCACTTGGTCGTATACCAGTGTAAAAATCCATTGTCATCCTTTAATGGTGTATATGATCGATCCCAAAGCCTTATATTTTCTTGTTGTGCAAAATAATCAAAGTTTTTAAACAAAAAAAAGGGACGAACCCTAGGATCAATATTTCAATTGATTGATTAAATATCAAACGGCTCCACTGTCGTCAATCCAAAGTTGTCAAGTGACTAAATCAAACAAAACATACACTCTGAGGGAGTCCCCAAAGAGATTTGCAAAAGATAGGATGAGGTCGCATGAGTTATCACGTCTTTCAAAAAGAGACAATCAATTTGTGTTTTTTGACACACAAAAAAAGGCAAAAAAAATCAAATTCACAAAAAAGGAAAGATTGTCATGAGCATTGCCCAGTTTTCATGATTCAAAACCTTTTACATTGCTAGATACAAAGTCCACATTTACTGCATTTCAAGATGAAGGTTGCATGCCTCTGCATTCCAAAACTCATGTTTCACATCAGGCTATAAGTGCATAGATTTCTCTTTATATACTAATTTCCAAAATCCAATGTCCTCTGTCTTTCTCTTAAAGAGTCAACCTTTTGCTTTCTTATAAGGTTGAGCCCTTGGGTACTAGTACCTATTGGCATGATCATAGGACTCAATGTCCTTTGTTTTTGTTTCGTAGGACTCAACGTTCTCCGTCTTTATTTTTCATAGGACTCAACGTCCTTGCTTTTATTGTTCATAGGACTCAACATCCATTGTATTTATGTTTCCATAGGACTCAACGTCCTCGCCTTTATGTTTCCATAGGACTCAACATCCTTTGTCTTTATGCTTTCGTAGGACTCAACATCCTCGTCTTTATGTTTTCATAGGACTCAACGTCCTCTGTCTTTATGTTTTCATAGAACTCAATGTCCTCTATCTTTATGTTTCCATAGGACTCAATGTCCTCTATCTTTATGTTTTCATAAGACTTCAATGTCTTCTATTTTATGCTTTACAAGACTTCAATATCTTTTGCTTTTATGTTTTTCAAAGACTTCAATGTCTTCTGCTTTTATGCTTTTCAAAGACTTCAATGTCTTTTGTTTTTACGCTTTACAAGACTTCAATGTCTTCTATTTTATGCCTTATAAGACTTCAATGTCTTTTGCTTTTATGCTTTTCAAAGACTTAAATGTCTTCTGCTTTTATGCTTTTCAAAGACTTCAATGTCTTCTGTTTTATGCTTTACAAGGACTTTAATGTCTTCTGCTTTTATACTTTTCAAAGACTTCAATGTCTTCTATTTTATGCTTTACAAGACTTCAATGTCTTCTGCTTTTATGCTTTTCGAAGACTTCAATGTCTTCTGCTTTTATGCTTTTCAAAGACTTCAATGTCCTTTGTTTTACGCTTTACAAGACTTCAATGTCAATGTCCTTGTTTTTATGCCCTATAGGACTCCAATGTCCTCCACTTTATTTTTCATAGGATTCAACATCCTCTTTCTTTATGTTTCCATAGGACTCAACGTCCTCACCTTTATGTTTCCATAGGATTCAACGTCCTCTGTCTTTATCTTCCATAGGACTCAACGTCCTCTGTCTTTATTTTTCATAGGACTCAATGTCCTCTATCTTTATTTTTCGCAGGACTCAATGTCCTCTGTCTTTATGCATTTATAGGACTAAACGTCCTCGCCTTTATCTTTCCATAGGATTTAACATCCTCTGTCTTTATGCTTTCGTAGGACTCAAAGTCCCTGCCTTTATGTTTTCATAGGACTCAACGTTCTCTATCTTTATGTTTTCATAGGACTCAACGTTCTCTGTCTTTATGTTTTCATAGGACTCAATGTCCTTTGCCTTTATCTTCCATAGGACTCAACATCCTATGTCTTTATGTTTTCATAGACTTCAAGGTCTTCTGCTTTTATGCTTTTCAAAGACTTCAATATCTTCTATTTTATGCTTTACAACACTTCAATGTCTTCTGTTTTATGCTTTACAAGACTTCAATGTCTTCTATTTTATGCTTTACAAGACTTCAATGTCTTATGCTTTTATGCTTTTCAAAGACTTCAATGTCTTATGTTTTTACGCTTTACAAGACTTCAATGTCAATGTCCTCTTCTTTTATGCCCTATAGGACTCCATTGTCTTCCATTTTATGTTTTATAGGACTTCAAGGTCCTTTATTTGGTGTTACAGGACTTCAATGTCCTTTTGTTTTTTTAGTTTCAATTTTTTCTCTAGCATCCGGTTTTGAATAGCCAGATCGCTCGAATGAAATTAGTGTCATTGTCTTTACTTATCTTTTATTTTCAATAAAAGATAAGTAAAGAGGGAGAACTTTCAGACCCTAATGTCATCCAGGTATAATGTTTTTATCATTCGAATATGATGTTTTGATCATTGCTAATCAAATTATGGTGTTTGGAACCGGTTACAGTGCAAGGCCAAGGGCCGCGTAGGGTTTTGATGGTTGTTTGTTAGTTCTAGAAATAAAAGCCACAAGGAAGGGGCAAAATGGTCAATTCCTAGATTTTTTTTGGACCTAAACTCGCCCAGGCTACCATTTGGCTCCCCTAGGCCATGAAATTTCTTCAGCTCTAAGAAAGCCACTCGCTTGGTTAATCTCTAGCTCGCCTGGGCGAGCTGATACCTTCAACTTTAAACAACCAGCTTGCCTAGGCGAGCTCCAGCAGGGGAAGGGTTTAAGGGTTTGAGAATTGAAGAAAGAGAAGAAAAACATAGAAATGAGAAAGAGAAGAAGAAAAAAAGAAAAGTCGAGGCACTGCCGAATCGAACCGTGGATCGTTTCCTACATCATTTCTCTTGCAAGCCTTGTACCCTGTGCAACAGTCGGTTAGTTTTTATTAAGATTTTGATGTAATCTTTGTACCCTTATGTATCCCTCTTGATATTATATATGTAATCTTTTCTATTCAAATATCACTTGAGATCTTTTCAAGGTCCAACACCTTAACGACTCCCTTCATTTTTCAAAATCTAAAACGTCATTTCAAGGTCCAATGCCTTAATGACTCTTTATTTGCAATTAAAATAAATCTTAAAAAAACATAAAATCAATTCAACACACAAACATTTAGACTTAAAGAACTATGTAGGTCTGACTTCCTCATTGTACCTAAGGATGCGTAGGAGCCAGGGCAACACCCTTGTTGATTCAAAATAATAATAATAATAATAATATTAAATAAATAAAAATAATATAGTAAAAGAAAAGAAATTCACCGCTCTTGGAAAAATAATTAATTTTGTAGTCACGTTATTTTTATTGCACACTCGATTAAAGTTTTCTGTTCTTCGTGACGGGGGCGTGGGGTGTTAATACCTTCCCTATGCGTAAATACCTCTCGAACCCTTCTTTTCAAAATTTGCAAATCTCTTATGGTTTTTCTAACTTTTTCCTCGAATAAACGTTGGTGGCAAATCCCACTTGTTTTCTCCCTAGGAGACAAACGTGCTTTCTTTTATTTGCTTTCGTCATCCCGTCATAAGGTAGGTTGCGACAAGGCTTTAGCACTAAAGTTTTCCCAAAATCCTCCCCAAAAGAGACTTCTAGCTGGAATTTAGTAGTGATCAAGTGTACTTCCAAAAACTTTTAGAAGAAGAGTACATAGTTTTGATTCTTGAAACCTGAAAAATCACACTAAAAATGGTAGTCATGGCCCCACTTGCATGTTGTTTAATTGCATTTACAAGGAAACTTAAACAACTCATGACAATAACTATTTATCCTAAATGTTTGTCAACTTATAGTGAGATGCATGCACTTTAAGATTTGGTACATAAAAGTAAGTTGAAAATGAACTATTCCTTGTTTGACAATAATAATCTCAAGAGTCAAGAGAATTACCCCAGTTCTTTGTTGATTCAAGCCTCCACTTGTTGCACCATAGTATCTTACCTGAAGATAATAAGTGAATAACATAAATTAAAAAATATCTTACCTGCATAACATTTTGTTTTAATCTATTCCTGATTAGCTAATACAAGGTAGCAACTTCATGGAAAATATTTATGGTCACAATGAAGAAGCATTGGCTAACAAAATGCTTAAGACATAAGACAAGGTAGCAAGAACATTAATGGTTTTAAGTTATACTTTAAAAACAATGCTTCAATTTCATCCAAAGAAAAAAAGGGAATGAATGAATGAATTGGATTAGAACTCCTGAGCACATGTCCACCATAGTTTGGCCTTAACACCTTCCATATAGTTAACCTCTTTAACCGTTGCCTTTGCTAGTCTTTCCTTATGCCCATGCACTGTGTAGTACCTATCAAAGTAATGATAAAAATTTCACTTTGTAAATTAAGCTCGCAGAAACTTGCTAAGTAATTCAATTGAGATTAAAATGAAAATAGGAAATTAAGGAGCAACATTATTGGGAATAATACAAAAGAAAGGGGAAATGCTTATCACAAAAATATAATTACAATATTATTAAGAGCATTAAGGTTGTCATTTACCATTAGATATCTTATAAAACACAAGATGATTGAACTATTGAAGTCAGTGTTGTAGTCTTTTGTAACGAACATCACACAAAGAATGAATGATTAGTGAAAACAAGAAGGGTTGAAAAGTGCATACACAATATAAACTTTGACTGCCATTGACGATCGATACTTCAAGATCTCTCTGCTTCTCTTCACTTTCTCACCTAGTAGGAAAAGAAAAAAAAACAGCACAATTAAACATGGCCATTCAAGATGCCAGATCACCAAACCGGCAAACGCCTAGCCACTGTCGCCTTCCGTCGCGAGAGCGTGTGTTAGTCCAATGAAATCTTTCATCGTGAGAAGCGTGTGCTGGCCATTAGAGAGCATGACACCTCAAGCTCAGAGTTTGAAGTTGTCACCCGAATTCTCGCCCATATAAAGCTCCTCCTTCATCTTCGTGTTGTCGCCCTAGATGTTGGCCTCCACTCTAAAGCCATCTACCACTTCTCCAAAATCCTCGAGGGTCGTTGCATAAAGCCTTGACTCACCACTCCGCCAGTTGGATCATCCACTACACCTGAACCCTCACCCTACACCCCTTCTAGAAACCATCTGTTGCCTCCCTCCTTGAATCCATTCATTGCTTCCTATACTCCATCCACGACCTCGAACACCTTAAGCTCCTCTGCTACACCATCCTCCATGAACGCAAGCTACTACGTTGTTCCGACAGTGGATCTGTCATGAACAATGAAGGTTTTTACCTTCCTCAAAAACAATGACTTGATTGCGAAGGGGCATAAGAGTAGGGTACATATATTCAAGAGAGAAACAGAAAGAGGGTTCAACGGTGTTCTTACCTTCACAGAGAGTGAAAGAGCTTCAAGTGGAGACATTGACGGCGTATGAGATAGCTTCGACGGTGACAACAGATAAAAGGAGAGTGCGAGAGATGATTGTAAAGACAACGGCGGAAGGAGAGTGAATAGGGTGTGAGAGAGAAGCAGTAAGAGTATGCGAAAGTGAGGCAATGAGACAATGAGAGTGCAATCATTTAAAACTTCTCCCTTTCAAAGATGGTTGTGCAAAACTGATGTTAAACTCTTGCTTTCAACATCGATTTTTGAAGAAACTGATGTTGAAATGTGGTTTCAACAATGGTTTTGTGATAACTGTCGTTAACAAGTTGTAATTAATTACAAAAATGACATCATATTTTCTTAGTTGCCTTATACGACTAACTTTTGTATAGAAATCATTTTCCAAAACTTGTATAGTTCTCCAATTTATGGTTATTTTGTAGTGATTTTTGTAAATAAATTTTGTTTTATGGATAAAGTTGTCCTTAGAATATGTCCATTGGATTTAATGATGAAATATGTGCAATTTCAAGTGAAAAAGAGGCTAAGTCATGAAGTGCCAAAAGTGATAGTTGAGCTTAGCTCAGCAGTTGGGCTAAGCGTGCATCCACTGCTAAGTGCAACTTCAACGCACTTAGTGCGAAGCAGAATCTGGCAGGGCATCAGCATCAAGGTCGCATGCTAAGCGCGAGATCAGTATGCTAAGCACAGCAGGTGTCTTCAGCTAGGCTCAGCGCACGACTGGCGCTAAGCCCGAATCCACTTACCCGCACTAAGCATGAGGGTGGCACTAAGCGCAAACCTTTGCACCTTCTCATCTCTGAGCATTTCTTTTGCTTTATGTTGTGTTTCTATTGCTTCTCTGCTTCATTCTTGCTTCATTTCAAACACAATCCAAGTAAGTTAGCACATTTCTATTTTTACTTTTCATGCTTCAAACCTTAGGATAGTTGATTTATAGTTTTAGTGACTAGTATTGTTGTTAGGTTAGGTTACTTAGTTTTAGGGTTAAGTATTTTAGGACTTTAGGTAGTTTAGAAGCCCATTAAGGGCAATGTGGCTGAAAGGGGCGAAAACCCCTGTGTGTATTTCTGGGAATTGTGATGAACGCGCTAAGCGCGCCTGTTGCACTTAGCCTGTTCATCGCAACTGTTAATTTTTTTAGAATTTCTGATGATCACGCTAAGCGAACCATGTCGCGCTAAGCGCGTTCATCGTGGCTTTTGAACCAAAATGATGCAGACGCTAAGCGCACCTGTGTGCTAAGCGTCAATAGTATACTGAGATACTTAGAGTAGTTCAGGCGCTAAGCCCAGCTTGCTGAGCTAAGCGCCACTTAGGTTCTGTTTCTTTATCTTTGTAATAAGGCTAAGCACGCCTGTGCGCTAAGCCTAAGTGTCTTTCTGTTGAGGCTGAGCTAAGCGCCAGTATGTTGTGCTAAGCCCCAGTCCTCTACTGTTTCTAAAATTGTAGACTTAGGCTAAGCGCAGCTGTGCACTAAGCCTATTCTGTAGAAAAAAAATGTTTGATGTGTCTTTGAGCTAAGTGCCAACTTGTTGCGCTTAACGCTTAAGTTAATTTTATAAGGCGCGCTAAGCTCAGCATGCTGCACTAAGCACCTAGCTCTTATTTCAGTTTTATTTTTCTATTTTTTTTAGAATAAACCTGTACTAATCTCTTGTGTTTTGTCTTATATTTTACAAATGGCTTCTAGGAAAAGAAAGGCACCCTCTACACCTACCCAAGCCAGATTTGATAGATCCAGATTCACTTCCCAAGAGGCTTGGGAGAGATACACTGGCGTTGTGGTTCCTTGTAAGCTTTTACCAGAGAGGAATGTGGTGGTTTACTATACAGAGTTTGATGAGTTCAAGGAGGAACTTGAGAGGTGCCATTGGGATGAGGAGTTGACTGACTTTGTGGACGACAATATTAATGTTGCCATTGTAAAATAATTCTATGCAAACCTCTATGACCCCGAGGACAAATCACCTAAGCAGGTGAGGGTGAGAGGTCATCTAATTAAGTTTAATGAGGATACCCTTAACACATTTTTGAAGACCCCTGTTGTAATGGAAGAGGAGGAAACACTTTGTGCATATTCCAGATTTGCACTCCTGAGGCCTGATCCTCAGGAGTTGGTTGCTAAGCTTTGTATCCTAGGGAGGGGATTCGAGCTTAATTCTGATGGGCAACCTTTGAAGATTCTAAGGAAGAACATGACCATGCTTGCTTAGACTTGGAGCGTTCTTTTCATTTCTAACCTTGTCCCCACTTCCCACACATCTAATGTCACCCTAGACAGAGCCAAACTCATTTATGGCATCATTATGAAGATGCATATGAATGTGGGGTACCACATCTCCCACCAGATCTCCCTCATAGCACAGCATGACACATCCAGACTAGGATTCCCTGCCTTGATCACAGCTTCATGTAAGGCTAGGGGAGTTCAGTCAGATTCGAGGTCCCTGGAGAGCCTGAGTCCTGCCATTAGTTTGGCTTATATTAAGAAGAATTGTTGAAATCTTAATGATCCAACAGTAACTTTCAGAGGACCCAAGAAGGCCAGGGGTAAGAGATTTGAGGCCCCTTCCACTTCAGCATCAGAGGCACCAACACCTTCTTCTTCTACAGTACCTCCCTCTTCATCCACTCAGATTCCAGTTATTCCTCCTGCACCCACACAGATACCACTTCCAGCTCCTCTATCTGCAGAACCAACAGATTTTATTTTTACACCACAGATGCTTCACTCCATGCTCCAGAGCATCCACAAGGGACAATCCATCATCATGCAGAGCCTTCAGGGCTTGGGCTTGCCCTCCATTATGAGCATGAAGGAGTTTGAGACTCAAGTGGCCTGGCCAGGAGACTAGCCCTCTTCTTCTGGAGGGGGTGGGGCCTCTACAGCCCAAGAGCCTAACATTGAGGAACCACCAGCACCAGCACCAGCAGCAGAGGAGGAGACAACTCCAGATCAGACTCCTCAGCCATCTCCAGCCCCTGCACATATACCTGAGGATGTTGCACCAGTTGTTGAGTCTGAGCAACCTATACAGGATTCATTAGCAGCTTCAGCACTGGATCTTAATGAAAACCAGCCACAGGAGGAGCAAGACGTTTAAATTTTTGCATTCTAAACACTTTAGTTTATTTTTAGTTATTTTATGATTTACATCATTTAAATTTCAGCTTTTATGTTTCAATTCTTTAAATTTCAGCATTTAAATTCCAGTAGTGTAGTTGTTTGTTTGCTTGTACAAAAAGCTTGATTGAATAATGAATTGGTTGAACTTTGTATATAGTGGCTTGTTTGGTATGAAATGAGTGTTTGAAAATGATTTGATTGAGCAAATGTATGAATTGAATGGATTGGGATGATTGGATGATTGTTTTGATCAAGTTTGCAGACATTAGAAGAGAATGAGCATGTGATTGGAAGTATGTCTGAAAATGTTAGTTGGTTGTCAGATTGATTGTGAAGGAATGCATTAACCGTATCCTGGTGAGAGTGTGATCCTTAAATTTTGAGAGAAAGGACTATCATTTAGTACTTATTTTTGTGTGAATCTCTGAAGTATGGACTGGATGCATGAATTTGAGGATGATGAAGGTCATGTTTGACTATGAATAGCCACTTAACCAAAAAGCTGACCATATATTTGAATGAATTATCCCTTGCACCCAGTTTAAGCTGAATGAATTGATTGATTGATTGAACCTATAGCCTATTCAGTTGTATCTTTTGCTACCGTATCTTAGGTTGTAGGAGAGCATCATCCACAGAAGCTGGGCTCAAAGCAAATTTGTTCCAAATTTGGGGGAGTTATTATCAAGGTAAATTTGTCCCAAATTTGGGGGAGGCACTGGGTAAGGATTGAAATGATCAAAAGAAAATAGTATACACACTGTTTATGTATATATTGTTTTCTGTGTTAAAAAAACTATAAGTACAAATAAAATTAATAAGTGTGTATGCTGCAAAATAATGAAAGCTAAGTGCCTAAATAAAGGGCGAGTAGGGGTTAGGAATGAATGAAAAAGGTGAAGGTTTATATATGGATGAATGCTCTCCTAGAACCTAAGCTTTTGAATACTAGAAAAACCATGAATTGTTGGCAGCCTAACCCCGTTACAAGCCTAGAAAGTCCTTCGAATTCAATTTTGTGTGTTCATTGTTGTATGATATAAGATGAAATGCAAAGGTTGGAACTTGTGTTGGTTGTTTATGATGGAATAAGCCTAAATACTTGAGCTTGAGTGAAACAATGACTGTGAGGTTTTGGTTGATGATCCCTCCTTGATTTCTATCATGCTTACTAACTTATTTCAGCTATGACTCTAATGCGTATGCTCTTGTCTTTGAAAAACTGCATGCTTGTGAAAAGTGATTGATTTAAGCATTCCATGATACTCAGTTCATATGGTTGAATTCCTTTATGAATCAAACACCATTTTCTTTTGATTGACCACTGTCTTTGTCACTTGAGGACAAGTGAGTTGTTCTTTCTTTGCTTGAGGACAAGTAAAACTGTAAATTTGGGGGAGTTTGTTAGTCACCTTATACAACTAACTTTTGTATAGAAATCATTTTCCAAAACTTGTATAGTTCCCCAATTTATGGTTATTTTGTAGTGATTTTTGTAAATAAATTTTGTTTTATGGATAAAGTTGTCTCTAGAATATGTCCATTGGATTTAATGTTGAAATATGTGTAATTTTAGGTGAAAAAGAGGCTAAGTCATGAAGTGCCAAAAGTGACAGTTGAGCTTAGCTCAACAGTTGGGCTAAGCGTGCATCCACCGCTAAGCACAGCTTCAGCGCACTTAGCGTGAAGGAGAATCTGGCAGGGCATCAGCATCAAGGTCGCGCCCTAAGCGCGAGATCAGTGTGCTAAGCGCAGCAGGTGTCTTCAGCTAGGCTCAGTGCACGACTAGCGCTAAGCCCGAATCCACTTACCCGCGCTAAATGCGAGGGTGGCGCTAAGCGCAACGTCACGAATTCAGAGCCTATTTAAAGTCTGTCTTGTGCAGAATTAGGGTACAATGCCCAGGGCACAGAATTCCACAGACACCACAGTACCTACTTCGGGAAAAGAGCTCTAGAGCCAGCAAGAGGAGCAACTTTTGCAGAGATACCTAGGTTTTGTAAGCTTATTATTGTTAGGGTTTCTTCTGTAATGGTTGGCTAAACACCCTAGTTGGGGATTTCTAATGAACAACTTATGTAAATACCTAATATCTAATTGATTATGTTTTATGTTTTCAATGTTTCCTTCAATGGTTAATGTTTGTATGTTTTTGGTCTGATCATCCATTTGTGTGCATAGTTAGGTGACTTTAGCATTGGGAAATGTATTGTTGCCTTAGAACTTGATCGAAGCAGGATCGAAACTTAGTCTTACAAGAGGGAGCTGTGGATTAAGTTTTGGTTTTAATTATGTTGTTACAATAATGTTGTTTAGTCTAGGCCTAGTCTTACAAGAGGGATCTGCGGACTAAGCTTAGGCTAAATTAGGCTAAACTTTCGTAAGCTGCTTGAGCTAAGTCTAGTCTTACAAGAGGGATCTGCGGACAAAATTCAGTTTAAGTTAGTCTAAACCTAAGAGGACTGTCTCAATTGGGCCTAGTCCAACAAGAGGAATCTGAGGACGAAGCTTGGATTGATTTGGTCTGACGAGGGATCGAGGTTTAGTAATTTAGGCTACAACATAGAACACAAGAGCATGATTGATTAGAGAAATATATTTATATCCATAAGCTTGTTTGTTAGAAAGACCCAACATTTCTACCTACCGCTGTCATTTTTACTTACTTTGCATTTTATAGTTTTTAGCATAAAAGTTAGTTTAAATTCTGTTTGAAATTTTCAATCATACATGTTCTCTCAACAATGCTTCATTTCTAAACTTAATTCAGGCTAACATTAGTTCCCTGTGTTCGATACTCGGATTCATCCGTTTTAATTTTTAAATACTTGACGATCCGGTGCGCTTTTCGGCAAACTGGATTTTCCTTGAATATATTTGAACGAAGAAAAAGTGAAACAAAAAGCAACCGCAGGGGAAATCCAACATATTTTTTACTATATCGGTTTTTGTAGAACCGTCATTAAACCAACGTTGTTGAAGGTCATTTTTGTAGTAGTGTTGACATAGTATCGTATTGCTATTCTAATTTCCATCTTATTCTAGGAAACCAACCAAGAACGTTACTTTAAATCAGCTAGAGAGTCAACAATTTGTAGAAGTGATAGCAGCAATGGCCATTGTCTTTGAAGAGGAGCTAAAAGCATTCATGGTGGTAGGAATCATTGTAACAGTTTGGCTTCAAGCAATCATGGTTTGGGAAGAGTCTCGTTAAGGAGTGTTTGGTAGGAGATAAGTTTTTTGTTTTCTGAGAATGTATGAGTTTGGAACCTTAGTTTCTCAACATGTTTAGTATGTATTTTTAAAAAAATAACATTGTTGAGAATATTTCTTAATCAATTTCCCACAAAAACTTTTCTATAGGAAAGGTGAAAATCTTACTTTTTCAAGTTTATTTTTCTTTTCCTATAATGAAAACATTGTGTTATTCTTAATTAAATTATATAATGTGATAAATAATTAAAATAATCGATAAAAATATGTGTTTGATTCCTAAAAAATTTATATAAAGATTTTCAATGATCAACTAGATAAATTTTATTCATTCCTAAGGTGAAACTTTCCTGGGTGATGATGGTACTGAGAACTTCAGCCTACAACCCTCCCGGTTAGCTTATATTTGAATACTTTGAGCATAAGACACCCCTTATAATTGAAAGCCATTAAGGCAAGATGTTATCCTTTGTTGGACTTACATATTGGATTATGTTACTTTTTAATCGTAACAAATATTTATATTGCTTTGCTCTCTCTTCATACTAGAGATAAGATGAATGCCAATTTCCAGCTATCAGGATTTGGAAAGCCTATATTGGGTACCTGAAATAATAATTAATGTCATGTGATTTGAAATAGTGGGGAATTGTCCTCCTTGGTTTATCTGTTATTGAATAAATGGTTCTAAATCTGTCTTTCAGAACATATCATTATCATTAATTATAAATAAGTTTCAACTGTAGTTCTAATTAAGCCTACGCAACAGTGTTTTCTTTCACATTTCAGCATGTTCACACATGGATTATCAGCCATCTATATTTTGCATGTTAAAGGAATGGTATGCCAAAGGTAATTAATCATCCTTATGTGTGCTGAAACATATATATACTATTATCTAGCCAGCTTGCACGGCTGTTGGGTAAATTGCCATTTCTATTTTCGCTAAACTGGTTTCCCAAACGAATTAAATATTTTATATTTTATTCTTATACCAAATTTTGGTTTTTGGACTAGACTTGCCATGATCTTGGTTTTCATATAATTGTTTTTTGTTAAGTCGTTTAAATATATTCTTTTATGTTCAAACCAGTTATTTTTCAGCATTTGGACTTTTTTATTTTACATTTAAATGTTTCTTGGTTGACATATAAAAAAGTGAAATCACATAAAATGCATTTAGTTTTTTGTGTCACTATCTGCTTGGGAGCAAGGCCAGCCAACAACGATAAACAAAAAGAGATGGGAAAAGAAAGGAAAAAGCAAGCACTACGGTTATTCTTTCCTTTTGGATCTTGAGTGAATTCCGTGGATTTTTATTCCACAAACACAAGGACCCGAGGAGGATATTTCAATATAATGTTCAAGCAATATATGATTCTCAAATCTACTAAATTCCATTGAGCGTGTAAAAATGCTGTTTATTTAAGTGAGACCTGCTAGTGCTGATTACTGTAATCAGCTTTATATTTAAAATAAGATTAAAATATATTTTTCTTCTTTATAAATATAAAATTATTTAAAATTTATTAATGTATAATTTTTAGTATATTTTTTATTCTCTCAATTAAAATGTTTTATTTTCTTTGACTTGGAACAAGATTGGATGTCCGAACCTATCTGAATAATTTTTTTACATTAATTACATGCACAATCAATGTAAAAACATTACATTTTACATTATATTTTATATTAATTATATGTATAATTGATATAAAAAATTATCATCATAGTTTCGGATTTACCTTAACTTATATTCGAGTTAAAAAATAATATATTTTAATTTTGTTGTAAACGAAAAACATACTAAAATTTTATAAAAATAAATTTTAAATATTTTTATATTTATGAGAATAAAAAATATATTTTAATATTAAAATAAGTTAACATGTGGGTGAGAAGAAAATATTGCTTTGCATATAGGCCAATTATTTCTTTCAAAATAAACAAATAAAAAAATAGGCCAATTATTCTATTTGTCAATGGATAAGTCAGCGGGGATGAGATAATTAAGCATCGATGCCCAAATATTCCATCAAAGACTTGGAATACAATTTGTGATTTAACTAGCTATGAAGAATATAAATATGTAATAGGCAAGTTTTTTTTATAGAAAAAATATAACCAAACTACCAAAGTGCCAGAAACTCAAAATTCGGATCTAGGAACTTCCAAATCCAAAGTCCAACCACCCACTAAACAAGTTTCTGAATTTCACACGGCTCCCTTCACCATCCATAACTAGTACTCACATGTATGACAATTAGTCAACTTCAAAACTACCTAGATATCATATTTCTCCACTCTCCAGTGTTTTATTCCTCAGATTTCAAACTTTTGTATCCTTTTCGTTTGCTTCTACCAATAACAAGACAATATCATATCACAAAAAACAAGAGAATAGATTTCTTTGAATTCCTAGATAAATAATTATTAAATTAGTGTACAAGACAGGTTTTGTATCTTTCTTTCTAACTGCAGTAAAACATGCAATAAATATTTATATTTTTATATAAAATTACTTAATTATATAAATTTAAATCACTTTATTATATTCTTTTAATGAAGTAAATTAGCATAAAAATATTACTTAATTTCATTTAAATTTAAAGATAATAGTATAATTAGAATATAGTATTTTAAATTTTAAATACTATAACTTTGTTACAACTTGCAATAAAATAGTATTTAGTTTGAATTTGTAGATAATAGCATATTCATAACAACAAAATTTAATGTTACGGGGAGGGTGTTTGCTTCTATACTCTTAAGTCAATATTACTTCTAGGGATTGCAAAACTGACTTTGGATCTATCGTTACGGGGAAGATGTTTGCTTCTACACCCTTAAGTCGGTATTACTTCAACGAAGAAAAGTCGACTTGGGGCCTGCTGTTACAGGGATTATCCTAGTATTAAATATGTTTAGGTTGATGTATGTAAATAAGTCGGTGTTCACGAAACCACTGACGTAGGATATGAAACACAAATAATGAGTACATGTGTGCCATAACTAACTTTCCCACTAGATATCCAATAACCATCTATAAATATTGTACACCTGTAATGAATAAGATAACTCTAACACTAAGAAAAATCGTTGTTTTTGACGAATTATTTCTCATAGAAAATATTTCATCAAAAATATTTAAATTTGATAAAATTTACCAAACAATTAAATTTCGTAGGAAATTTTTGAATTACCGATGGAAAGCACAGATTTATTTCTGTCAGAAATTTAAATGTTTCTAACAAATTTTACCGATGAAATATAAATCCATAAGGAAATTTAAATTTTCCCCAAAACAAAAAGATTCCAACCCTAGCTAGACTGATGAGGACATGACCAAGAGCAAGGGTAAGGATTCACTTGAAGGACTTGGAGGGCCTATGACAAGGACTAGAGCAAGGAAAGCCAAGGAAGCTCTTCAACAAGTGTTGTCCATACTATTTGAATACAAGCCCAAGTTTCAAGGAGAAAAGTCCAAGGTTGTGAGTTGTATCATGGCCCAAATGGAGGAGGACTAAATGACACCACTTTGTTTCAATTTTAGAGTGTTTAGTTTGTCTAAATAATGGCCCAATCCTTGTAAAGTTGGCTGACCAAAAATATGTTTTGGGTTAATTAACTAAAAGGGCTTTAGTTAGGTTTAGTTCAAGTTGTAATAAGGGCCCAATTGGCAACCTAGGCATCAGCCTTTTGGGAGACCAAATGGTGGCTGACTTGTTGGCTGTTGGGGGTGACTTTTGGTTGCCACAATTTCAGTTACACTCAGCCATTAAGTTTTTTTTAATTCCCTAGGTTAATGGCATTAAGTTATTTTAATTTTAGGTTAGTGGGTCATTACTAAAATCTGCTGTAAAGCTTCTATATAAGCTGAACCATTTTATCAATAAAGACAAGTTGAGTTTTATTCAGAAAATTGGAGTTTATCTCTTTTATCTTAGTGAGAGTGATTCTCCTAAATTCTTGAGTGATTCAAGAACACCTTGGCTGTATCAAAGGACTTTCACAACCTTTGTGTGTTGCCCTCGCTGGAAAGAGTGATTTTTTCCTTCCTTTCATCTTCACCCTTGTTCTTTCAAACCACAATTCCAAAAAATCCACTTCTGCCCAGAATTATCTCGTGGCCATAACTCCCATTTTACGCACTCAAATTAAGTGATTCTTGAGCCTAAATTGAATTTCAAAACGAGACCTTTCACCTCGTTTTAGAATCACCTCATTTGGAGCCTTGTAGCTTCAGTTATTGCCATTTCTATATTTCTGTCCAGCCACCACTTAACCTACGTTTTACCATCCCATTCATCCATTTTATGCCAAGAACCACCTTATTAAGACCCACGAAATTAACCACCTTATTTTCCATCCTTTCCTTAATCAATTTCCGCATTTTCCATCAAGGTTTAATCCTAGACGATCCTAAGTCAGCCCTTGTGCCATGAGGGTTCATATCATTTGGTAATCAGAGCTCCGGTTCTAGGATCAACACTTCCTTTGCTGGAAATATTGGGTAGCATCCTTCTTTATTCTCTTTGCCATTTATATTACCTTCTTGTTCATATTTTTTTTTAGGCTGAACCATTGCAAAAGTTAAGCCTTTTGATCTCTTTGTTATAAAAAAAAAAAAAAAAAAAAAAGAAGCAGAATTTCGTATAAGCAAAATTAAAAAAAAAAAAATTGGGCTGAATGGTTCATGCTTGAAGAACTTTAAAAAAAATCTCTTTAAGGTAATATATTGGTTGCATGAAGGATTGTTACTTGAATTCCTAAATTATGAATTTTATTTCCTTCATTTGTGCCTAAAAACATGGTTAACCTTTTCCTTGTCTCTCTAGCCTTACGTTACACATATTGGTAAATTGTTCTTTGTTGTGGCCATAATCTCTTGAATTGCCTAAGAACTCAAGGGGAATTAGAGTGGTAAAAGGCAAGAGTGTTTCATTAGAGAAAAGTCATAATTGTGTGATACACTTGAGTGGGTGAGGTATTCAAATAGCAACTATAATTGTCTTGTTACGTTTGATTTGTTTGTTTGAGATGTCAGGTACTAATCCTAATGATGGAGTGGGGCTTTCGCAATTCCAAATGCAAGCTTTGATGCAACATTTGGAGAGGTTAATGAAACAACGAGATGATGCGCTCCATGAGAGGTTGGATCAAATGGAGAATAGAGATCATAATGAAGAAGAAAGGAGGAGAAGAGGGAATGATGGTGTTCCTAGACAAAACCGAATTGATGGTATTAAACTCAACATTCCTCCATTTAAAGGAAAGAATGATCCGGAGGCCTACTTGGAGTGGGAGATGAAAATAGAGCATGTTTTCTCATGCAACAACTATGAGGAGGACCAGAAGGTGAAGCTTGCCGCCACGGAGTTTTCCGACTATGCTCTTGTGTGGTGGAACAAGCTACAAAAGGAGAGAGCAAGAAATGAAGAGCCAATGGTTGATACATGGACGGAGATGAAAAAGATCATGAGGAAGCGATATGTGCCGGCTAGTTACTCAAGGGACTTGAAATTCAAGCTCCAAAAACTAACCCAAGGCAACAAGGGGGTTGAGGAGTATTTCAAGGAAATGGATGTGCTCATGATTCAAGCAAATATTGAAGAAGATGAGGAGGTAACTATGGCTCGATTTCTTAATGGTTTGACTAATGATATCCGTGATATTGTTGAGCTGCAGGAGTTTGTTGAAATGGATGATTTGCTTCACAAAGCAATCCAAGTAGAGCAACAATTAAAAAGGAAAGGAGTGGCTAAGAGGAGTTTTACCAACTTTGGTTCTTCTAGTTGGAAAGACAAAGGTAAGAAAGATGGGGTTGCTACTTCTAGTAGTTCCTCACCTATCCCATCAAAAACTCGCTCAAAGTCCCAAGAGGAACCCTTTAAAAGGAGTAGAGATGTGAAGTGTTTCAAGTGCCAAGGCCTAGGACACTATGCTTATGAGTGCCCTAACAAAAGGTCCATGGTTCTTAGAGATGGAGAATATATAAGTGAGTCTGATGTTGAAGAAGAAGAGGAGAGTGAGTACGTAGAGGAAGAGGAGACTCCAGAGGGAGATTTGTTGATGATTAGGCGGTTACTTGGTGGTCAATTGAAGCATGAGGAGGAGAGCCAAAGAGAAAACATCTTTCACACTAGATGTTTAATCAATGGCAAGGTGTGCATGGTGATCATTGATGGAGGTAGTTGCACCAATGTGGCCAGTGCTAGATTAGTGTCAAAGCTAAATTTAGCTACTAAACCACATCCTAGGCCATACAAACTTCAATGGCTTAGTAAGGATGGGGAGGTGCAAGTGAGGCAGCAAGTTGAAGTGGACGTTTCCATTGGGAAATACAATGATAAGGTACTTTGTGATGTTGTTCCTATGGAGGCCAGTCACTTACTTTTGGGGAGACCTTGGCAATTTGATAAAAGAGCCAATCATGACGGTTACACCAACAAGATCTCTTTCATGCACCAAGACAAAAAGATTGTGCTCAAGCCATTGAGTCCACAAGAAGTGTGTGAGGATCAAAAGAAAATGAGAGAAAAACTTCTTCAAGAGAAAAGAAAAAAAGAAAAAGTGAGCAAAACACTTGAGAGTGAGAAAAAGAGGGAAACACTTGAGAGGAAAAAGAGTGAACAAAAGAAGAGTGAAACACTTGAAGTGAGGGAGAGTTATTTAGCCACAAAAAGTGAGGTCAAGAGGTTGTTTCGTGCTAAACAGTCACTATATATCTTGTGTTGCAAAAATCAGATTTTGACCACTAACACTTTTGATGATTTTGAAGTGCCTTCTAGAGTTAAAACTCGTTTGCAGGATTTTCAAGACATGTTTCCACCAAATGTGCCAAATGGACTACCACCTTTGAGGGGAATTGAGCATCAAATTGATCTCATTCCGGGAGCTTCTTTGCCCAATAGGCCAGCCTATAGAAGTAATCCACAAGAAACCAAAGAGATTCAAAGACAAGTGGATGAACTCATTAGCAAAGGTTGGGTAAGAGATAGTATGAGTCCTTGTGCTGTCCCAGTGATTTTGGTCCCTAAAAAGGATGGGACATGGCGCATGTGTTCTGATTGTAGAGCCCTTAATAACATCACCATTAAATATAGGCATCCTATACCTAGGCTTGATGATTTGCTTGATGAATTGCATGGTGCATGTTACTTCTCTAAAATCGATTTAAAAAGTGGATACAATCAAATTAGGATTAGAGAAGGGGATGAATGGAAAACTGCTTTTAAAACAAAATATGGTTTGTATGAATGGTTGGTTATGCCTTTTGGCCTAACTAACGCTCCTAGCACTTTCATGAGACTAATGAACCATATCTTGAGAGAGTTCATAGGAAAGTTCGTTGTGGTGTACTTTGATGATATTCTTATCTATAGCACTTCACTTGATTTGCATATTGATCATTTAAAATCTGTTTGACTGTGCTTAGAGAAGAACAATTGTATGCCAATCTTGAAAAATTCATCTTTTGTACTAACCATGTTGTGTTTCTTGGTTTTGTTGTGAGTTCAAAAGGAGTGCAAGTTGATGAGGAGAAGGTTAGGGCTATTCAAGAATGGCTTACACCTAAGTCCGTGACTAAGGTGAGGAGTTTTCATGGCTTAGCAAGTTTTTATAGACGATTTGTGAAGGATTTTAGCACATTGGCAGCACCTCTCAATGAAGTGCTCAAGAAAAATGCTGGTTTCAAATGGGGAGAGAAACAAGAAGCATTTGATTTAGCATTTCATTTCATTTTAATGTAAACAAAATTAAATTAAAATAAAACAAGCGAACTTTCATTTGTCTGCTATGCATTTGTGGAATTGAAGCATCACAAGATTTCGCGGTACTTTTGAATATTTGGTCGTTTGGTGAAGAATGCTATTATTAGATAATCATACGCATGCAAGTAAAAAATACATTAAATAATCAAGTTCCGTGACTGCTGGTTTTCTTTCTTTTTTTTGTTGTGTTCAAGTTTACTTTTGCTCATGGACTTACATACTTTCTTTGTAGTAACCTTAAGTCAATTGTATTTTTTAATTTCACCATATTCAATTTATTGTTTGCTTTGGTTTATATGAATCTTGACGATTTTTATCTTTAAAAAGTGTCTTGGTAAGGAAAGAAGTGTTTATATATTACTGTTAATCTTGATTCCTAAACAATAAGAATCTTTTTTGGTATACCAAAATATCTATTTTGAATATTGTAGTCTTATAATTTTTTCTTTAAAAAAAGATAATAATGAGACTTTCAATAGATTAACTAATAATAATTGCGCTTTGCAATTGATATTAAAATTCTTATTTTTTCCTTAAAAATAGAAGGATAAATAGTCACTTTTGTCCTTAAATGTATAATTCGCTGACAAATGCATCTTTAAAAAATAAAAATACAAAATTTAGTCTCCGAAAGTGTAAAAAGTGCGATAAATATATCTGACCGTTAACTTTCACCCGTCATTGTTAATAAAATAGTATATGTGGCACAGAGAGACAAATTTGTCACTAAAATGATTGTCAATGTGGTCATCTCTAATTGTTAGCATAGAGACATATTTGTCATATAATATTTTTTTTTACTTTTTGTCTTCCCACTCCGCTAACAAATGCGTCCCTGAAAGATGAAAATACAAAATTTAGTCTTCGAAAGTGTAAAAAGTGCGACAAGTATATCTAAACGTTAATAGTAGATTGTGACTTATTATTATAATTTGGAAAAATTTATAATGATTGCGACAAATTTCTTTTTAACAACCTCGTAAATTAAATTGAGTTTAAAAGAAAAAAGAATATTGTTTTATAAACTCAAATAATTTTTTTATACTCATGCTTGATGAAAGGTTCAAGTAAAAAAATGTTTATTGTAAAACATTATAATTAAATTAGATCCATGAATAATTTTAAGAAAAAATTGCAATGACACTTTTAATTTGTAAAAAACACTCACCTCCTTTGGAATGATTTTTTTCAAGATTATGATTTTTTAAATGATTAGTTAATAAAAAAATAATTGTATATGATTTGAAAAAATTAATTTAAAAATCAACATACTTTTATTATAATTTGTAAATTGATGTCATTGCATAGTAATAGACATTCATATTTTATCAAAAAAAATTTATTAAAAAACAATTAAATAAATAGTATTTGATTAAACATAAATAATGATTTTCTTATCGTTTTACGGTAAAGTTTCTTTTTTTTTCTGTGTTGATAGCATTTATTCAAAAGTTAACAATCAAAGGATTGATTTTTTTTAGTTGAAGAGAAATAAGAAGAATTCGCCAAAGAAATAAAAATTCACTTCCATTGATAATATTTTATGCACATCTCAACCATTGCTAAAACTTAAAAATTATATAACGGAAAGAGATATTTACCAGTGTGATATAGCTCTCCCAAAGTTTTTTCGCAATCATTATAAATTTTTCAAAATTATAATTAGTCACAATCTATTATTAATGTCCAGATAGATTTATTACACTTTTGGGGACTAAATTTTGTATTTTCATCTTTCAAAGATGTATTTGTTAGCGGAGTGGGAAGATGAAAAATCAAAAAAAATATTATTTGACAAATATGCTTTTATGCAAGCAATTAGAGATGGTCACGTTGACAATCATTTCAGTGACAAATTTGTCTCTTTGTGTCATATAGACTATTTATTAATGGTGACGGATGAAAGTTAACGGCCGGATATATTTGTCGCACTTTTTACATTTTCAGGGACTAAATTTTATATTTTCATCTTTCAAGACATATTTGTCAATGAATTAATTACACATTCAGGAAAAAATGTGACTATTTACCAAAATACAACCTGTAGTTGCAATTGAGCTTTAATTACAACATATAAGTCCATTTTTTTGTTTTAAAAAGAATAAATATTTACATTACTGATTTTCCTTGGAATATGTAGCTATTGAAGCACCTTATACACTAGAAATTCCCTTAATAGATAGCTATTGTATTTTTCTTATACTAGTTAATGAATTGATATTTTGTAGGACCGCATGGATAACAAATATAATCCCTAGTGTAGGAAAATTTTAACCGTTAGACAATTACTTGTAGTAATATTTTTATGGCAATTTAAATTCTGTCAAATTATTTTTAATTTTGTCTTTTCAATACATTTTTTATCCAAATTTTGCTTATGGAGTAATATTCCTTGATGAATTGTTATATCAGGACTTGTAAATGCATTGAAACTTCTTCAGCTAATCAAAGACAAATATTTTGGTGACATGTGCAGACTTATTTCAGTTAGCTAGTGCTATGGTTGTGGAGGTTATCTTAGTCCAATTTTGGCTTCAGGACTGACTATTGTTTATTTGAATTAATTAGATGATACATTAATCACTTTTTTGGAATTTTAGGAAGCTGGAGGCCGAAAAATCCCTATGAAATATGGAAGAGTGGATGTATTTGGACCTAAACAATGCCCTAAAGAAGGGAGACTTCCAGGTAATAACCATATATCCTGTGGGAGCTTAATTGCTATAGAAAACTCTCTTCTTTGCTTATCAGTTGGTCATATGACCCAGGTTGAGTAAACTACAGTTAATTTTGGAATAAAAAAATAAGAGAAACAAATAACTATTCATTTATAAGGTATTTATTAATAAAATTGTTTTATCATTTGAAGATGCAAGAAATGTGAGGTTATTTAACTCACAGATGGTCACTTTCAACTGCTGTTTAAGACATCTTGGATGTGCAGACCTGATTATCCTGTCCTATTTCCATAGATACAAGTAATTGATTGTACAACTATGAAATTTGACTGCATGATGTGTTGATCATTTAAAGTAAGGAGTCTTGAGTGAATTTAACAATGGTTTCTTTTGGAGAGTTTTATTGACTCTAGGATTCTTAGAAATCCTCAAGTGTTTTTGTTGTGGTTATTAATTATGTGTAAATGTGTAATGCATATTACTTATTCTCCCCAGTAATGACCACAAGCAAAATTGGTATTGCTTCTTTAAATACTATAGTGTTTTTTAGGGAGGGGGATTCCTCCTTGTTTGGTTATCAATTAAATAAAATAAATAAATTTTTGAAAGAAAGTTTTGAAGGGTTGTGATCCATTTTTTTAATCATACAAAGATGTTCCAACATATTAACACACTATTTACCCTCCAAGTTATAGGTTTCACTAATTAGCACAATAGTTACTAGCCAGTTTCACTAATTAGCACAATAGTTATTAGCCAATTATAGGTAGGGTGTACATGGACTGGTTTGGACCTGAACCCAAGCCAACAATTTCTCACATCCTCCAAATTGAAGAATTACAAACCAATTAGCCCAAAGCATGAAAATCAAGGTTGGGCTAGTTTTTTGGAGTAGACCTTTTTCATGTGTCCTTCCAAATTACCATCTCAAATGGTATATATGTGCCAAGTTAGTGGAAATTTAATTAGTGAGTTTTGATCACAATGTTTCTTCTATAAAAACATCAAATAGGAAGAGGTGACACCAAAGAAAGGATAAATAAACCTTCAACAATCAACTTGATACAATGAAGGTAGATTTTAAATATATATTAGTTCTTATCTAATAAGTTTTTGGGTTTAAACTTGCTCAAAAGAAAGAAGAAAAAAGCTTTAAATGAAAAAAAAAATTCTTGAAAAAAAATTACCGACAGATAAATTCCAACGAACATATCTTTCCGTAATTTCTTACGGATATTTTTGTTAGTAATTTTCCGCTGATAATTTCCCATGGCTTTATCCATCAGTTATTTCTCATGGCTCTATTCGTTGGTAATTCTATCGGAAATTACCGACGGTCTTTTTTCGACGAATATTTCCATCAGTAATTACCGATGAACAACAAAATTCCGTCAGTCAAAATTTCCTAGGACCATTTTACTAACGGATTTTGGTCTGTTGGAAATCCATCGAAAATATTGAATTACCGACGGATTTTTGGGGTTACCAACGGATTTGTGCCGTCGAAAATACCTTTTTTTGTAGTGTGACTCATTTTTACACAATCTCTCTCTCCTCTTCTCTCCTAAAACTCTCTCTCACGATCGCGAACGTAATCCTTACATTCCAGTGATCACATCATAACAAAGACCAAATTGTTATTTAAGCATAAATAAAATATTTGGATAAATAAATTAGATTTTAAATTTACTTTGAACAATTTAAATTGTGATGTGTTAAGTCAAAAGTTAAATTATAACTTAAGACAAATCAGGATTCTTAATTATTTAGATTAGATGCAAATAAATACAAATGTTAAAAACAATGTCTTATGCATAATTTGATCATAGCCTACTATTATGCGCCTGATACATCAGACAACAACAAGCATAAGTCATGATCTAATAAGGAATTTAAAAGAAGCATTTAAGAGATCAATTATTTCTTTATGTCTAAGATTCTATTTGCAGAAACATTATCCTAAGATCTGACAAAGTCTTATAAAGAATAAATGAAGTTCAAGATCTAAAAGTACTAATCATCATCAAAAGACACGCTCTTTTGTGCAAACCTACTTTGGTGAATATGAAGTGACTTTCTAATAAAGTATTCAACACAATAACCTATAAGAATAGATTGTTTGCATGAAGTAGGGATGTGTATTTATTGCAAGCATTAAATGCTCCCAACGACCATTTTCATTAGATGAAGATCAAGTGAAGAATCCAACCGTTAAGAGACAACAAACACTTGAAGATAAAGGCTATAAATACTAGAAGCTTTAAAGAAGAAAACACCAATCTTATGTGCTCTTATTCTTTCATTCTTTATGTTAAAAGCTTTTTGCTAATTGTTGTAAAGTTCAAAAAACTCTCAAAATAGCTTGAACATATTGAGAGAAAAGACTAAAGAGTGGATTGTATATCAGTTTGTAAGACATTCGTAGCTTAATTAGTGAGCAACCTCAATCAACAAAACCTTTGATTTATTCAGAGCCAATAATGACTTGGTAGGACAAAGAATATTGGGTTTTCATTAAGCTTGGTGTAGAGCTTGATTATGTAAGAGTCATAAGTGGTAGTGAACAATACCTGTAACTTGTGTGAAGTTAGTGAAACTTTGTGTTTTTGTCAAGAAATGGACGTAGTCTCAGTGGTAGAGATATAAACCTTCTTACTTTTGATCTTTCTTGTTTTCCTTTATTGTTTTTAAATTGACCAAAAGGTGTGAATTTTTTTTAGATTTTGTGTTTTCTCAAAACGTGTTTACATCGTCTGATAAGTTTTCACAAATATCTTCTATTTGTTTTCCACAAAGTGTTATCAAATGAATTCTTTGTTTTTGGACTAAAAAAAGGTTTTTAAAAATTCTAAAATCACAATTCAATCTCTCTTGTGATATTTATCTTTAATTACATGATATAACATTGTCTTTAACTGTTAAATAAACTATTGGATTGAAAATTATAAATAAAGATAAAAAAAGTAGATTGAAAGTGATAAATGATCGAGAAGATTAAGTTTACCAATATAGATGAAATGAGGATAGTTTGAGTTGATTGAGAGATGATTCTTATGGTTAATTGTAAATATAGTGTTTGAAATGTGCAACCAAATTAGAGAAAAAGAAAAATATTCTCAATGTCTGATCGAGAGTCAAAGTTTTATTCTAAAAATTGATATTCTAATTTATAATATAAGAATATTGATTTAATTTAAATAAATTTGAAGATGATAACATACTCATCATAATAACAATATGTTTAGTGGTGAATGCTAGGGTGGACCACCTTGAAAGGTGTTCCACTTTGAACAATAAATTTTAGTCATTAGATTAATCTATATCAACAAGTTATATCACATATCTTACATACCTAATTAGCTCCCCTCAATTTTCTCCCTAGCCTTTGTAACACACCCAATTTTGAGTTCTAGAAATGAGTCGAGATGAGACCCTTATTAGAACCCTAGTATTATATTATTTGATTTCAATAATACTTTTTTTTACTGAAATTTTAAGAATACTCTAAGTGTCATTATCGTTATTATATTATCTTACCTTAGTTTATGTTCAAATCGTAGATATATTTTCTAATCTTATCTTATCTCATAATATTTTGTATTCAAAATTATGAAGAATATATTATGTAATTTCATTGTTATTACTAAGATGAAAAATTGTTTAAGTTTAGTGCTAGTTTTAAGATAAAAACCTTTGGTGGTCAGGATAGGAGGGAATAGAATAAGATAATTACCCTATCATGTTATAATATGTGGTTTGTTGTGCCAATATGATATGACGCTTATTCTAATGAGAAGCTGAGTTACAGTCAACATGGTGGAATAAGAGTTCTTCTATCTATCTATCTATCTATAAGAGATCAACTTACACTTAGAGTTACCCCAAATCCTCACCATTCATCTTCTTGAAATCTAATGATTATAATAAGTCACGAGTCTTATCTGTTAGATTCAAAGCAAATGAATGGGGAGGATAAAAGAGTTACTCTCGATGTAAGTTGATTCTTCTTCTCTCTATATATACATATATACATACATATATATAGGCTTAAATATGTTTTTAGTCCTTCAAATTTGAGATCATTTTCTTTTTAGTCCTCCAAATTTAAACTTATTTTTTTAGTCCTTTTGCATAGTGCAAAACAAACATGGAATAAAAGTTTCACAATTTGTGATAACTTTTGATCACCAAAATTTATTTTTCTATTTTATATTTTAAAGTACCATTTTGACGGTTAAAAACTGTCATAATCAACTTAGTAAAAAATTAAAAATTCATTAATTGTTTTAAATATTGATTTAAATTTTTTCTATTGACTTCTTCGTAGTTTCAAACCGCCAAAAAATTGTACTTTAAAATATAAAATAGAAAATCAATTTATGATGGTAAAAAATGTCAAAAATTATGAATGTTACTTTCTATTTGGCTCACACCTCAAAGAAGGACTAAAAAGAATATTTTAAAGATTTTAGGGACTAAAAAAGACAAGTTCAAATTTGGAGGACAAAAAGAAAATTACTCAAATTTAAAGGACTTAAACACATATTTAAGCCTCAAATGTGGAAGAATTTTTTCTCTTCACCTATCTTGTGGCTTGTTTGTTATCTCTCATAAGATCAAAGTCATTTTTTTCTCTCTTTGATTTCTTTTTCTTCCGTGAAGCTCCTAATGATCAATTAATCACCTACCTCACTATATGCCTATTGTTTATGTTTAAATCAAGTATTATGGCAACACCAGAAAAAAAGAAAAGTTGTTTAATTATGAAATAAGGATTGTTACTCAATTTTAGACATAAAGGTATTGCTCAATTTTAAAAAATAAGGATGATTACTCAATTTTGTTCACCAACTAAAGAATCTTCTTTTTCTAAATTCAAACATATATATATATATATATATATATATATATATATATATATATATATATATGCACATACAAAACAAAATTATGTAAGATAAATAGGATGCATATTCATATAAAGAAAATTTACCAAAGAGACAAATGTAACAAAAATAAGTATGCTTTAGCAAGATAAATAAGATACAAATTCAAATTAAGAAAAATCATCGAGAAAAGACAAAAAATGATGAAATTCAATATAGAGATGAAAAAACTGATGATGAAATTCGTGGAGAGGAGTCTGAGTAAGAGAATAGTGTCTAGTGGAATAGTTTTGATAAATAAAAATGAAGCATGCTAATAAAAAGAAAGTGGGAAGAAAATAAATGAAATTAATGAGAAATTAATAAGAGGAAGAGACAAAGAATGAATCACTTACTCATTTTTATAACTTGTGTAATAATACCATTAATGTGACTAATTTATTATAATAACAGTATATCTAATTAAATTAAATCAATGATATTTATTAATTTAAAATTTTAATCAACGATGCTAAAAATCACAAGTCTCCTTTACATAACAAAATAATACACACAATAAAAAAAAAGGTCGTTAATTTTCTTTACTCGTTTACCCTTCTTTCTTTTGTTTACATTAAGGATGTGTTTGATTCGATAAAGATTAAGGAACTAGATAGCATAAAAATATTTGTCTAAAATTTTATTTAAAAAATGATTGAGGGACAATAAAAAATAAAAAATGATGAACTAGGCAAATACTCAAACACTTGTAACTCACTAAACCCTGATACAACTTTTTGTCCAATGTTCAACAAAAGTATAAATACAATACTATCTTTATTCACCTCCCTCCTCGCCTTTGCCATATCCCTCGCCGTGAATCTCTCAGACCGCTCCTCCCTCTCCATTCTCGCCGTCCCCAACGCCTACCACACCTTCAACGACCACCTCTCCCCAGCTGCCCTCGCCAACGTTCTTCGCTAGCACATCCTCCTCTAATTTCTCTCCTGGTCTGACCTTCGTGCCCTGCCCCCCCTTTCGGCAAGCTCATCACCACGTTTCTTCAAACCACCAACCACACCACCAACAACTGACTCTGTGAACCTCACCTGCGACTCCCAATTTGGCTTCATCTCGATCCACTCCCTCGCGTTGTACTCCCCCTCCAATGCCACCATTCTCTCCTTCATAAAGAAGCGTGATGGTGCCAGAAAACCACTGAGTGTCGCTGCACTGCGACAAATCGCACTAAACTTCCTCCTCGCTGGCAGGGACACGTTGTCAATGGCGATAAGCTGGTTCTTCTGGCTCATCATGAACCACCCCACTGTGGAAGAGAAGATCCTCGCGGAGCTAACGACAGTGCTTACTTCCACTCACGACAATGACTAGCAGGATTGGGCGGAGGAGGCAGTAGACTTCGAAGAAGCATAAAAACTTGTGTACTTAAAAGCAACATTAACCGAAACGCTGCGTGATAATAAATTTTATGTTAAATAATAAAATAATTTAAAAAGTTACAAAATCTTGTTATGTATCTTATTAGAGTAAAATTTACATTATTTTATTCAATACATAAGCATATCAAACAAGATACACATAAAATTATTTTATTATACATCGACTATCAAAGAACGCACAATACAAAAAGTTATTTCATGATTTTGTTACTTATTTAGTGGTGTTCTATCTATTCTATTTTTTAGAAAATCAAATACACCATATATAATTGTGTAATTGTTTATAATTATTTCTCACACATTATTTTCTCTCTACATTAAATATTTATAACTATTTCTAATTATTCTCACACGTTTTTTCTCCATTATTTAAGAATAAAATATAACTTTTTATACAGAATATTTATATGCACAAATGATTTAATTTATTTCAAATTTATAATTAAAGATATAAATAAAATAATAAATTATTATCTATATAAAGAAATATGACTTGACTAATCTGTCTTCTTAATTATCAACTCAGGTGTGCATGAAGATCGCAAAAGATTCACAGCCGCTGGTTGGATATTATAAATTATTGTAGAAACGAGCGAGCGTCAATTGTATTAACCATTTTTTATGATTTCTTATTAACTTAACATCACAGCAACGTTAAAGTGGCCAGAAAACACAAATTGACGTATAATATAATATACATCATATTATAGCGGTGTCTAAGGTGGTTGAGTGACATAGGTGGTCCACCGTGGTCAAATTATTTTAACATGTAGTAGAAGGTGTTTTATTTTTTTTAACCAGTTATCTTTTAAAAAAAAAATGGATGTTGACAGTTATAACCTTAATGAAAAATAGTGTTGTGATGTTTATGCCTTATTGGTTTAGTTTTTTTCTTCTTCTTTTCTTCTCTTTTTCCCAAAATTTTTATGATTGTTCACAGCTTCACCTTCTGTCAACACCCACTCCACAATACCATCCCAAAACCAGAAAGCCCACAACTTCCTTTTCAAACATCCTCAATCCAGACGTCAAGAACATGTTTTTGGGTCGCAATACTTGTTCTTGTTGCCGTTGTAGAGGCTTTTGAGTTTGACGCGCAGGGAGGATTCAACGTTCGATTGGAAATGCGCCAAGCACGGAGGAGGTCGAAGGAGGTGGCGAGGAAGTCGAGGAGGGGTGTCGCAGGTGATGGAGTGGTTGTCGGTGTTCGCAACGTCTCCGACAAAAAACCAGATCCAATAAATAAATACCAGATCTGGTTCGGTTCCTTCCGCGGCGTTGTCACTTGCTGCTTCGATCGCACGGCGTGAGCTCAACCTCGGACGTCGCAATGAACTTCAATTTTAAGAAAACACATTTGCCTCCGTTATCTTTTTCCATCGTAGCATCGTCTTCCGTACCAGATGGGACATGACTTTTGCTTCCAAAGAGAAATGAGTAAAGTGCAGAAGGGAGAAAATAAGAAAATAGGAAAATAATATAATCAATTCAAAAAATTATTAAATAAAATAAACTATACTAACTGCAAGAGTCAGCAATCAGAACCGTTCAATTTTATAACATTAAATCTAGCGGTACACATTAATTTGACCATGATGGACCACTTATGTCACTTGACCACCCTAGACTTCGTCCGTATTATAATACAATAATCTTTAGCCCTAAGCAATGAACCAAAACAAGAAAAAGCAATATTAATGTATTAATTGATAGGAATCGTTTCCACACGTGATTTTGGACAAGTAATTAGATAGGACAAGGCCACGATACTGCCTTGCTGCCTTATATATCATGCATCCGTACGCTCCCAATCAAACATTTTCACCTGATTGTCTCTTTCTTCGGTATT
The DNA here is from genome assembly GCF_004193775.1 of Glycine soja. Lineage (NCBI taxonomy): Eukaryota > Viridiplantae > Streptophyta > Magnoliopsida > Fabales > Fabaceae > Glycine > Glycine soja. The sequence continues at coordinate 36,444,759 of NC_041009.1, forward strand.
TATATTGTATATATGAAATCGAGATGAATGGTAAAGACAAAACACGCATGAGATCCATTATTATTGGGAGTTTGAGGGAACTATATATAATTATTGTCTGAAATCGCATAGTGATATTGTTCGTGTCACTCATAAAATTTTATAAGTGTTTGAGTTGATTGGGCTCTTTGATAAAGAGATTTTCAATATATTTATTTAAATTTATTTGTTAAAAAATATTTCTTTAAATAAAATAAATATTTTTTTTTTATTTTTTGGTATGTCTGTTTAAATTATTTTTTCTTTGATCAAGAGATTTTCAATATATTTATTTAAATTTATTTGTTAAAAAATATTTCTTTAAATAAAATAAATATATTTTTTTTTTATTTTTTGGTATGTTTGTTTAAATTATTTTTTCTTTAAAACATTTATTTTTATTAAGAAGCAAAATTTAAATCTATCAATGATTGAATCCATTATTTTAACCCCAACCCAACCCCTTATAGGGTTTTAAATCCACCAAACATAAGAACCCAAGGTTGTAAGCCTACATATTGATTGACTTCGGCTAACACCTCTTCAACTTCTACGCAAAGGTGTTGAGACAAGAAATAAGTGAAGGCCTTCCCTTTAACAGCACATAAAGGTACATATGCTAAGGCAAATATAAATTTAATTAATAGTGACAAATATAAATATAAAGGTGGCAAATATAAATATAAAGGTACATAAGAGCACATATGTTAAGGACAAATAGTTACATCCATTTTTGAAAAGTGTGAAATAGTGACAAATTAGTTTTTGAAAAATTAAAAATTTAAATTTAATTTTTGAATATAATAAAAGTGTAACAAATTATTCTTGTGAATAATTTAATGACAAATTTATCCTTAAACTTTGTAATTAGTGTTAAATTGATCCTAAAAAATATAACTTATTATCAAACTAGTTCTTGAACATTACAACTTATTGATAAAATTGTCTCACAAATTTAATGGTAAAACTAATTTGTTACACATTTTACACATCAGCAATTAAATTTATATTTTTCATCTTTTAAGGACTAATTTATCATCATATCACACTTTCCGAGTTAGTTTGACTATTTACCTTATATTTAATTTGATGGTCCATTTCATTAGTTTATCCTTTAGAAAAATATATGTTCTCACTATATCAATTTTAATTTACATAAAATCATTAAATAATACTCAAGTTTAATACAAGCATCAAATAATGACAAGAAAAGTTTCTCTATTTATGTATATATTGTTTTGACATCATTTAATAGCATACTTAAATAATAAACTGCCCTTTCAGTGTCGTCTTTGGTATCTTGAGCTAAAAGACACCCAATAGATTCTTCAGCAGTTGATATATAAAGCTTTAAAGGCCTTCCTTGTATAGACGACATCAATATAGGAGGATTAGCCACATCTTTAATTTGATCAAAGACCTCTTGTTGTTCAACATGCCACACAAACTCGTAAGAATCTTTCAGCTTCAATAAAGGAGAAAAATCTCTCACCTTCCCTACCGAATTAATGTAAAACCTTCGAAGGAAAATGATTTTTCCAATTAAACTTTGCAATTCCTTCTTATTTCTAGGATGCCTGTCGAAAGAGCATTCCACTATGTCATTTGAGCCACCAAATACCACTCTTTGTTGCTCTCAAAGCACGACAACTTACTTCAATTTGTGTATTTACACTACTAGAAAAATAGCAATTTACGACAGAGACTCTACGACGGTTGTTTGGGAACCAGTGTAGAAAGTGGTGTGGTGGCATTTCTGTAATTATAGTAAGAATTTTTTTTTACGACATTTATTCTAAGACGGTTATAAAAACCGCCTTAGAATGTTGTATATAATTAAATTTAAGACGGGTTATTTTAAAAAACCGTCTTAATTCATTTGGATTAAAAAAATAAAACGTGCACCTCGAGGTCCCCTTTTGCGGCTGTTGATTCTAACCCTAGCTACTCTTCTTCACGCTCCTTCAGTCTCCAAAGAGCAAGCGCCGCTTTCACTCCCTCACTCTCGAAAGAGCAAGTGCCGCGTCGACCACGTGATCTTCGACGGCGACTGTTCCTCCTCATCTGCTGCCTGTGACGGTGGCCCTTTCTAGAACCTCCTCCGCCTCGTCTTCGCGGAATCATGAAACCCATTCAAACCCTCAGCCAATTCCTCGGCCCCACACAACAACAACATTGGGGTTTCTGCGCGTTAGTATGCCTTGGTTCCTAAGGGACTTTGGTTGCGTGCTCTCAAATGGTGAGTCACCACAATAATTATGTTATTGTGGTTCTAACTTGTTGCTGCCATTTTTTCTTTTTTATTGAAATTTTGATGTGTTAGTAGGAATTTTTCACTCCGGTCACACCGGTCAAGTGCGTGCGTCTGGAACAAGTGCAGCGTTTGGAACGTGCATGCATTGTATGGCACCAGCATCAGCGCGTGCATCACACCGGTCAAGTGCAGCTTCTGGAAGTGAAGGTCTCGAGGTTGAATCATTGTCAACATTTATTTTCCTTGAATATAATCTTTAGCAATTGGTGATTTCGTTTCAAAGTTTTTGTTGCCAGTAGTTTTTCTTTGTTAGCTGGTGTTGAAGAAAGAATACTAATTCAAAGTTTTTTATTAATGAGAAACAAGAGAGTGGAGAATGGGGGGGGAGGGGGAGGACAAAGACAGAAAGAATGAACAAATGAAAAGAAGTACAAAAATTCAACTATAAATGGCAACAAAACTGTGGTTTCAACTTTATTCTTAAAATATTCTTTATTTTTTTTATCATTTGTGTCACCAATTATAAAGATAGTAAGTCTAATAATGAATGGCATAAGTAGCATTTTTTTCTGGCAATTACTGCTATGAACTTTTGGTTTTGTTACTCAAATGAGTCAAATAATCTAAAACATTATATTTTGAACTTCAAATAGTGGCTTTGAGACATCACATGTTTGCTATGAAGTATGCTGCAGAAAAGGTAAAAATTAATGGTAATTTATATGATTCCTCACTTTTAGGTAATAATACCATGGAGCTTTTCATGCTAAGGTTGTTGCTCATGTTCGTAAGCTTTCAAATGAGAGTGTTGGAAGTAATGGAAGCTCAATACGAGGTAGTGACATGTCTAATTTTGGGATTCCAAATTCATCTGGTAATAGCTCTCATGACCTTCCTGGATCTGCTATGGTTTCAAGAGAGACAAATATTATGGGCCACACAAAGTTGAAGTCTACTGGTGATACTCAATTAGTCCTTCCACTAGATCAACACAATAAATTGAATAGGTTTCTTTCAACCATGCAGCGAAGGCTAGGCACTGCAAAAACTGATATGGAGGACCTTATAGTTAGATTAAATCAAGAAATAGCTGCAAAGGATTTTCTTGCAACAAAGGTACATGACTGGGCATGCATTTCCTTGTAAATTATTTTATATATTTTTTAGTTTGCCTGTATCTGAGATTGATGAGACAACTCAAGTTGAAAAATAAATATATCTATAATCTGTGGATATTTATGGAATTTGTGGCTCTATAACAAGCATATTATCTCAATTACTATTATCATTCTTTAAGAGTCAATTACTATTGAGTTTCTTTTGATTAGTCCAACTGTCCAAGACGATGGTGGCTGATGCATAATTGGTGGGTCAAATGGTCAATCCTCAAACTTACGACATACAAAGTTACAAACGGTGAGTAGTTGAAATCACGTCCATGTTCCCCATTAGTTTCACAATACTACGATTATATAAGGTCATACATGTTATTGCAATTGTTTAATCTGCTGACATTGTTTAGTATTACTTTTTAATACTACGATTATATAAGGTCATAAATATTCTTCGTATAAAAAAATTCTGTCCGAGCTGGTAGTTTTCTTAATATTTTATAAAAATAAATAAATTTAATATTTAAAAATATTAGTTCTTACCATACAAAATAAATAGAAAATCAGAATCATCTTCTAATTAATTATGTAATTAAGGTACATAATTATGATTTGTTCTGAGCTTTAGATGATCATAATCATCTTTTAAAGTGATCAGAATCATCTAAAGCATATTCTAATTAAGGTAATCAGAATCATCTTCTAATTACTATATTTTATTCTTTATTTGTTAATTCATACAATTATATTAATATACTAATTAAGGTAATTAGAATCATCTTCTAATTTGAAATAATTTAATCAATTTTTAGTAACTCAGGTATATATTTTAGTTAACGTTATTAAGATGGTTTTAAATTTTTTTATATAAATATAGTAATTAAGGTAATTAGAATAAGTATATTTTCTAATTTGAAATAATTAAAATCGTTATTAGTATATGTTTTAATTAAGGTAATTAAGATTATTTTATATTTTTTATTATAATATAATTATAGGGACATTTTATGCAATTGAGCAAGAAAATTTTAGAGAAACTTTTTATATTTTTAATTCAAAGAATTATTTAAATATAATAATTGAGTTAAGTTGAATAATCATATATTCTGATTTGAAATAATTAAATTAATTATTATCCACACATATATATGTCTTAATTAACATAATTAAGATTAATTTAAAATAGAAAAAAATTAATTATATAAAAGAATGTAGTCTAACATTATAATATATATATATATATATATATATAATAAATATTTTTCTGTATTTAAATTACCAGAAAATATATTTAACATGTTACCAGAAAATAGGAAATCACACATGACCCTCTCTCCACCACACACAATTGAATTTCTATGTCTAGACATGCTTAGATGTTTATTGTGCTAAATATTCTCTTAAAAAACTTATTGACTATGATACCATAATCTTTTGTGTTCAATGATGAATATCTTCATTGTGAATTGAGTGGCTAAATGTGAACCATCATAGAAGGGAATGCTTTTTTGTGGTTAATGTGGCTAATATGAATTTCTTAAAAAACCTGCATTACATTTTGTGCCTAATATGAAGTTCTACTTTCTTTTGTACCAATTGTTTTTTTTAATATTTTGTTTTGCTTTTGTATAAAATTATTTTCCCTTCAGTTCCCATTGGCTCTGGTAGTGATCTTGTTCCTGGGCCTGCTGTTGGAGTGTTTCCTTCAAGGTATTATTAACTATTTATTTCTTCTTTTGTTTCAATGAACTTAGGAAAACACTCAGCCACTAAGTTCTCAAATGCTGGTCAGATTTATTCTTGTATTTCTCATCTAAATTCCATGTCTGCATTGTATCAGATATGTTGCTGCTACTGCATGTATTGGTTACATATTAGTGTTATCTACAAATTGAATGATTTTATATGTTTACAAATTGTGTGTTTACTATGTAATTAAATCATTTTATAATTGTTCAAATTGTGTGTTATACCATGTAATTAAAAGCAACAGCTTTCATAGCTACCAGTGATCACAAAAAAAATAAAATTATCTAAGACAGTTCTGAAAAGAACCATCGTAGTATGTCTTCAAAACTAAGGCGGTTGTAGAAATAACCATTGTAGAAATCAAACAGCAAAAGCACTATTCTAAGACGGTTATCAAAATAACCGTCTTAGTTTCTAAGACATACTACAACGGTTCTAAAAGAACCGTTTTAAAATTCGCATGTTGACTACACCATATTAAGACGGGTGTGATATACAAACCGCCTTTATATCTATTAGATTCTAAGACGGTTATTGAAAAACCGTCTTAGAAAATATTACTTTTTACGACGGTTTAAAAACTGTCGTTATAAGTACATTACGATATTACGACACTGGCTTCTAAGACAGTTCAAAACCGTCGTAAAAGGCCTTAAATAACCGACTTAAAAAACCATTATTGAAGTAGTGTTACTAGAGCATGCAAATGCATATAGGCCAAATAGTATCAACCTCAAGTTCAAACTTGGCAATCAATTCACCTTCTTTGTCCCATTAGGCATGTCAATTTTGTTATCGCGTGAAAAATTAACTGTTTGGATCGGCTAATGCTACAACACAATTCTAAAATACAACTCAAGCGACTGATATTGAGAAGGGAAATATGCTTCTCAACAATGAATTCTCAAACTACTAGCAAAAATATTTGTAGGTGAAGCTGAAAAAAATGCTAAAACAGTAAAATTAAATTGAAAAAAATAAAAAAAATAAGGATTAATTAAATTTTTAGTCGTTGAACTTTTTAGATTTTAGGTTTTAGTCCTTGAACAAAATGTTGATTGGTCCTAGTCTTTGAACTTTTATTCCATTGATGATTTTAGTCTCTACTGTCAAATATTACAATTAAGTGATGACATGATATTATTTTTATTAATACTTTATTATATTTTTGTGACGTTTTAATTTTCGGACGATTTTAAACCGTCAGTAATTAATTGACTTATGTATTAAATAGACACTAAATAATTTTTTATGCTTAAAAATCTCTAGAAATTACTATTTCTAATTAAAACTAAGACACAGAGCTCCAATTCAAATAAAAAAATCACAAGAACAACAAAATTCATTACTTTCCCCAACCAATCCCATGCAATATGTAAGGAGCTAACAATCTAAAACAACATCATAATCCAAACTCAAAGGACATTTCAATTATCCATTCAAATGCAACTAAATAAAAGGGAAATTGTAAATATTGGTTGAGAAATTAATGCTTATATGGATTGGAGAAAACAATTTGGCCAAGTCTGGGTCTATTGACTTCTCCATTTTCAAGAAGAATTTTGTTCCTAAAAGTGGCAATGACTCTTCTTGAAAGTTTTTCACATTATCCTAGTGCTCTAATGTTTTCGACCTCAACTATCTGAACAACTTTGACTAAGTCTGATAGAGGAGAGAACGTTTCCACTTGAATTTGAGGTCATGGGAATCTCTAAGAAATAAGAGAAGAGATAAATTTTGATAAACTTTTGCTTGCCTCCATTCATGACCGTGGTGGAATTTAAAACAAAGCAAGGTGTCAATCATTGGCTATTTGCACAAAAGAGAATCTTCCTATTGGGATGAGAAGGGAATAATAGACATAAATGCAACAATGTAAATGGCAAACATAACTAACTTTGTACTCTCTCTCATTGACTCAACTCAACAAATATTATCCTCACACATAATCACTCAATCGAATAGGCCTCTTGACTATTCTCTTGGGTTGTTGCAGGTTCTTCATTAGTACTACTAACATTACTCTCCCTTGGGAAAATCACCTTGTCCTCAAGGTGATAAATGCATTGAAGATCCGCCCATCTTTCCTAGCTTGTATCTTTTGGAGCTAAACCCAACCATTGTACCAAGACTAATAAAGATGGAGGAGACGTATCAGTGTCCCGTTTGCTTTCTAAGATTGCTAACGGTTCCACCAAAGGATGATTATCATAAGCATGCGTAGGTAGAGGAGCACCAAGTTGGGGTAAAGGTTTGTGGTGTTTCTTCAGCATAGAACAATGAAAAACATGGTGAATTTTGGAAGTGGGGGGAAGTTGTAGGCAATATGCAACAAACCCAATCCACTCAATAACCTAAAATGGACTATAAAATTTCTTGTAGAGCTTATGGTGAGGAGATTGAGAAACCGTAAGCTGGCGGTATGGCCACAATTTGACATAGACCCATTCACCTTCATTGTAGGTGACATCTTTGTGCTTAATGTCAGCTTGTATCTTCATGTCGAAAACTTCCACATTAGAGGACCCAAGTATGTATTGTGGGATAGAAAGGGGGGTCTTGCCATATATGACTTCAAAAAGAGTATGTCCAGTGCTCGAATGGACTAATCTATTATAAGACCATTTAGCCAAGGCCAAGTAGTTGTACCACTTGGAGGGGTGATCATGCACAAATGAGTCATTGGTCCAAACACTTAATTTAATACTTCAATTTAGCCATTGGTCTCTAGCTGATAAGAAGTGCTCATACGAAGTTTAGTGCCGCATAATTTGAATAAGTCACGCCAAAAGTGACTTACAAAGATGGGATCACGGTTCGAGACCAAGCTTCTTGGGAATCCATGGTATTTGCATATCATATCCATGAAAAGAGTTGCAACTTTGTAAGCGGTAAAGTGTGTAGCCAGTGCTCCAAAATGAGTGCCCTTAGAGAAATAATCGACAACCACAAGAATAACAATGAAATTGTGTGATGTCGGTAGACCAATGATGAAATCTAAAGATAAGTCCTTCCATACAGCACAAGGGACTGGAAGCAGATGTAATAGGCCTGCAGGCTTTTTAGTTTCGTATTTGATTTGTTAGCACGTGGAGCACTAGGAAACGAAATGTTGCACTTCTTTCCACATATTGGCCCAAAAAAATTGTCTTGCAATTTGGACAGTGTCTTGGCAACACTTATATGTCCCTCGATAGGAGTCTTGTGATATTCTTCAAGTAACAATGAGCGAAATGGATTGGAAGAATCAATCCATAGCTTTCCTTTGAAAAGAGAAATCCATTATGGATTTTGTAATAAGGAAAATCGAATGGTGCTAGCTAGACTTGAGGCATGAGTTGCTGAAATTCAGTGCTCACTTGTAATGCCTTTCGTAAATCATCCAAGAAAACAAAATTAGGCGTAGACAGTACTAACAGTTGGCCCGCAGAGGTCACAGGGACCCAAGATAAGGCGTCTACAACTAAATTGCTCTTGCCCACCTTATATTGGATAGTGTAGTCATAACCCAATAATTTAGAAAGATACACTTGCTGCTTTGGCATCTACACCACTTGAGACATCAACTCCTTCAAACTCTTATGGTCAGTGAGGATGACAAATGAGTGAACCCGAAAATACCGGCGCCATTTGCACACTACGGTGGTGATAGCATGTAGTTCACACACATACATAGAGGGACGTTGTAGTCGTGGGCAGAAATTTTTGCTAAACAAAGAGATAGGGTGATTGTGCTGCATAAGAACTGTTCCCATAGCTAACTCGGATGCATCAATTTCCAGGGTGAAAGGAATTGTGAAGTCTGGGAGAGCTAAAACAAGTGTGTTGTGTTGGATCGAGTGACCTCAAAATAATTAAGAAGGGGGGGTTGAATTAATTATTCCTAAACCTTTACTAATTAAAAAATTACTCTTCTAAGGCTTTTACTAAATTGTTAAGAGAATGAGGAGTATAAGATAAACTTAACAAAAAGTAAAAGCGGAAATTAAATGCACAGCGGAAAGTAAAAGAGTAGGGAAGAAGGAAACAAACACACAAGAGTTTTTATACTGGTTCGGCAACAATCCGTGCCTACATCCAGTCCCCAAGCGACCTACGGTCCTTGAGATTTCTTTCAACCTTGTAAAAATCCATTTACAAGCAAAGATCCACAAGGGATGTACCCTCCTTTGTTCTCTTTGAACCTAGTGAATGTACCCTCCACTAGAACTGATCCACAAGAGATGTACCCTCTCTTGTTCTCAGTCAACAACCCAAGTAGATGTACCCTCTACTTGTACCACAAAGGATGTACCTTCCAATGTGTTAAGACAAAGATCTCAGGCGGTTAAACCTTTGATACTTTGTGAATGGGGATACAAAAGAATTCTCAAGCGGTTAGTCCTTTGAAAACTTTTGTATAAGGGAAAGGGAAGAATCAAATGAATTCTCAGACTGTGTCATTTTGAATTCTTTGACAAGGGAGCAGGGAGACACAAAAGAATTCAGGCGGTTAGTCCTTCGTTCTTTTGGAAAAGGGAGAAGAGAGACACAAAAAGAATTCAGGCGGTTAGTCCTTGGCGAATTCTTTTTGGCAAAGGGAGAGAGAATGAAGAGGATGAATAGCACAAGTTTTCAAGGTTTAGAAAACCAGAAAACTTCAGAAAGCTTTTGGTACAAAGAAGAAGAAGAAGTTCAAAGAGATTCAAGGCTTGTAAAGGATTGATTGAATAAGTGTAAAAGTGTATTGAAAAGCAAATCAAAGCCTTGCTTTTATAGACTCTTCGTGTCTGGCCAAGAGGACCATTTAGAAGAGTTATAACTTTTTGAAAAACTTAAAACCAATTTGAAAAAGTCAAAAACCTTTTGAAGAGTTACATCTTTTGATTTATTCAGAAACAAACACTAGTAATCGATTACCAAATTAGTGTAATCGATTACACAAAGCTTTTGTGTGATAGGATGTGACTCTTCACATTTGAATTTGAATTTCAACGTTCAAAGGCACTGGTAATCGATTACCAAAACATTGTAATCGATTACAACTTTTTGAAATTAATTGGAACTTTGTAAATTCAATTTAAAAACTTTTTCAAATCCATTTTGCTACTGGTAATCGATTACAACAATATGGTAATCGGTTACCAGAGATTAAAAACTCTTTGGTAAACATGTTTTGAGAAAAAACCATGTGCTATTCAATTTTTGAGAAAAACCTTTTCATACTTATCTTGATTAAGCCTTCTCTTGATTCTTGAATCTTGAGTCTTGAATCTTGATCTTGATTCTTGAGATCTTGAACCTTGAATCTTGATTCTTGATTCTAAACTTTCTTCTTGAGTCTTGAATTCTTCTTGATTCTTATCTTGAACTCTTGAATTGTTCTTGATTCACTTGAGTTGTTCTTTGATTGATCTTTGAGCTTTTTGTCATCACCTTTGTCATCATCATTGTTATCATCAAAACACCTTTGAATCACCTTTGATTCTCCATGAAGCTTTGCTTCTACATGTTGGTCATGACCTTGTTGAGTACATCAACTCCTTCAAACTCTTATGGTCAGTGAGGATGACAAATGAGTGACCTAGAAAATACTAGCGCCATTTGTGCACTGCGGTGGTGATAGCATGTGGTTCACGCACATACATGGAGGCACGTTGTAATCGTGGGCAGAATTTTTTGCTAAAGAAAGAGATAGGGTGATTGTGCTGCATGAGAACCATTCCCACAGCTAACCCAGATGCATCAATTTCCAAGGTGAAAGGAATTGTGAAGTCTGGGAGAGCTAAAATAAATGCATCGGTCATAACCTTTTTGAGTGATTCGAAAGTTGTTTGAGCTTCTAGACCCCCCGGTGGAAGCAATCCCTACACAACAAGTGGGTTAGAGGAGAAGCAATGTTAGCATACCACTGAATAAATTTGCGATAGAAACCCGTTAAACCTAGAAAACCACAGAGAGACTTGACTGTGGTGGGCACCGGCCAATCCACCATAGCTTGAATTTTCAATGGTTCAGGCCGCACCCCCTATTGGGACATTATATGGCCAATATATTCACATTGTCTTTGAGCAAGGATGCACTTGGACCCTTTAAGGGAAAACTGGTCATTGAGTAGACACTTTCTAGATGAGAAAGGTGTGCATCGAGGTTGCTGCCATAGATGAGAACATCGTCAAAGAAAACAACTGCAAACTTGTAGAGGAAAGGTTTGAGTAATTCATTCATTGTAGCCTGAAATGTTGAGGAGTTATTGCACTGTCCGAATGGCATCACTTTATACTCATAATGGCCTTGATGTGTGTGAAATGCAATTTTAGGAATATTTGCCTCATCCATAAGGATTTGATGAAATCCTTGTTGCAGGTCCAGTTTAGAAAACAAAGATGCATTGCCCAATTCGTCCAAAATTTTGTCAATAGTGGGCATTGGAAACTTGTCTTTAATTGTAATGGAGTTTAAAGCTCTGTAATCAATGCAAAATCTCCAACTATCGTCCTTCTTTTTAACGAGTAAAAATGGGATGAGAAAGGGTTGTGGCTAAGTTGTATCATACCAGAAGACAACAACTCATTGACTTTTTTTTCAATCTCACCCTTTTGGAAATGGGGTAATCTATATGGTCTAACATTAACTGGATTGGAGTTTGGCAAAAGATGTATATTATGGGTAATTTCTAGGTGGGAGGGTGTTTGGAAAAGGACACGGTATTTGGTTAAAAGAAAGGCTATTCTTGGAAGTGGGTGAGTTGGTGTGGTGTCCATAGCCCTAGGGTCAATTTCGATGATGGGCATATGAAAAAATGCAGAAGCAGCGTGTGTTTGAAGAAAACGCCATTATTGTTATGGATTAGCATCCTCTAGAGTTGTGGGTGCATCAGCTTTAAACTAGATGAGGTTCCCATGCATCTCGAACTACATGGTGAGGGTGTCGTAATTGGTGGTCACGGGTCCCAATTGTTTCAACCATTGGATGTCGAGAACTATATCAGCACCACTAATGGGAAGCACGTGCAGGTCAACATCAAATGATTGGCCTTGAATTTGTAGCGAAGTACGTGGACAAATCTGGTGGCATGCAATTACTATATCATTGCCTACCATAACCTTGAGTGGCTGAGTGTCCACGGTTTTACTAAAACTGTAAGCTTGGTGCGACCAATGTACCCAAATAGACGGAAAGTTTCCAGAGCAGAGGTACCCGAAAAGGCATTAAAGTTGATCTAAGCCAGATTATGTTCTATGGGTAGATCAGGAACGCAATCAATCAAAGTGTCATTGGGAAGGACGAGTGATGCTCTTCTTCATCAGTAACTAACAAGAAGAATTGTGCTTTGCATTTATGTTAGGGCCCAAATTTTTCATCGCAGTTATAGAAAAGGCTCTTTTCTTTGCGAGAAGCCATCTTCTCTAGGTTAAGTTTCCGAAGCTGAACTTTGGGTGGGGTTGGTAATAGTGGAGTGTTTCGGGTAGTTAGGGATGTGGATATAGTAGAAGAGGACATAGAGGAAGGTGTTGGCTTACCACAGTAATGGCGACGGTGATCCTCAATCTTGTCTTTTTGAAGCTTGGCCAAAGAAACCGCTTGAGGAAGTGAAATGGGCTGTAAAGCCTAGACTTCACGCGTATTTCTGGGGATAAGTCAAAAATAAAGTGACTCAAAATGAATGGTGGAGCTAAGCCAACAATGTGATTTGTCAAGCATTTAAATTTTGTCAAATATTCATTAACTATGCCTCTTTGGGCAAGTTTGAACAAAGCTCCCTTTGGGTCATCATAAAATGAAGGGGCAACCCTTGTTTTCAATGCTTGTAACATAGCTGGCCATGAGTTGATAAACTCGTTCCGAAACACCCATTGGTACCAACTTAAAGTTGGACCATCCATGTAGAAGGACGTGATAGTAATGCGTTCCTCGTCCGGGGTGTTCTGATAGTAAAAAAACTGGGAGATCTTGAAGATCCATCCCATCGCATCTTGGTCGCCGAAATGTGGAACTTCGAGCTTGAGGTGAGGACTGTGATGGTATGGTGGAGGAAGTAGGGGTGGTGATGGTGTTTGAGGTGGAAGAATGGGGGTGGTACTAAGGGCATAGAGTTGTTTAAGTATAGCGCCAACCTCATGGCAAGGTCTGTTTGGGAGGAACTAAGTGTGGTTTGTGTTTGAGTGAGGCAGAGAACCGCTTCCTTGAGGTGCTCGGTGGCTGTCTTGGAGCAGGTATTGTGTTCAGACATGGTGGAAGAAAGGGCAAGTTGGACCAATTGATAGAGGAGAGAACGTTTCCCCTTGAATTTGAGGTCAAGGGAGCCTATGAGAAATAAGAGAAAAGAGAAATTTTGATAAACTTTTGCCTGCCTTCATTCATAATCATGGTGGTATTTAAAACAAAGCAAGGTGCCAATCATTGGTTATCCATACAAAAGAGAATCTTCCTAGTGGGACGGGAAAGGAATAATAGAAATAAATGCAACAATGTAAATGGCAGACATAACTAACTCTATACTTTCTCTCATTGACTCAACTCAACAAATATTATCCTCACACATAATCACTCAATCGAATGGGCCTCTTGACTAGTCTCTTGGGTTGTTGCAATTGGGTTGCTACAGGTTCTTTAGTAATACTGCTAACAGAGTCTTCTAGGTTTTCAGTGCCCTTTTAGATTAAATAATTTTAAATAAATTTCTCTAAGTCACCGAAAAACATTTATTGGGCTTTAACCTATTTTTGACCCATCTAATCCAATTAACAACACGGGTCATTTTCTTAGGCTTAATTTTTTTTTCTTCAATTTAAAGTTTTTATTTTTTATTTTTGTACTTACAATTTTTTTCATTTTAATCCTTACAAAATGTGTTTTTTAATTTTTTTCCCTTAAAGGACTTTAAATAACATTTTGATCAATAAAAAAAGTAATTTGATCAATGAAAAAAATATTATCTAAAACGTTTTAAGGACAAAAAATAAAACAAACATATTTTGTAAAGACTAAAATAAAAAAATTATAATAAAACAAATGAAAAAAAATACTAAATTACAAGAAAAAATATTTAAATCTTTTTTTAATTTCACACAACATTGCTTTTTTTTTTGTTTTTATTCTTACACTGATATTCTTTTAATGTTTAAAAATATTACATTAACATCTTTGTATATATTACACTAATCATCTTAATTTCTTAAAAGATATTCTTTTCATTCCTAATTATAAGATTTTTTTGAGAAATTTGTTTATCTATTTTTATAAGATTTTTTTTTAATTTTTAGATGCATTAATGATTGTTTCTCTTAAATATTCTTATTTTATTATTATTTCTCAAAAAATTAATGAGAAACAATTAAGTGTATAGATAAGTAAGAAAAAAATAATTTTAAAATAATAATTCAAATAATTGACATATTTAATGTAATTAATTAAGTTAACTATTTTTCTTAAAATTAGATGAAAATTTCTTATAATTGGAAATGAAAAGCAGTCTGAAAAAAAATGAAGGGAATACGATAATAAGCAAAATTATTGTAAAACAAAAGAGGAGATATATTTGTACATTCGAAAAAATATTTTAAAAAAATGCAAATGCAATTTGCTCTTAGAGATATAACACATACCAGTTGTCTTCCATTTAGCGTCGTTTTCCATGGCTTTCCTTTCCTTCAACCCTAAATCGGTGAGAGAATTAGATCATTTCCTGTGCAAGAAAGGGTGTGAACACGGATCTTTTCTTAGGGCGCATTATCTGTGATAAGAGGGCAAGTCATGGGGTGTGGGGACACGTTGTCTCCATACCCTACTTGTGGGTCCGTTGATAAGCGAAAAATGTACTGGCAACAATCACGGAAAGGTACACATTTATGGACCATGGTACCGCGCCAACAAAACCAGGGGCATAGGCTTGGCTATTCCTAACATGGAAAGGTTTTTTTTTTTAATGATAATATTAATATTAAAGTAGTCTCTATGAAAATAGTGATTAATTTTTATTAGAAAAATAAAATGAATATTTTTTAATATAATTTATTTTATATTCAAGAATCAGAATTTAAATTTTGAATCATTTGACATAAATCACTATAACTTCATTAATAAAAGATTAATTAATTAAAAGGATATTTATGTTGAAGGCCACAATGTAAGTTAGGTCATGACGAGCCAATTTGGAGTCCTCCTTACAAGATGATTCTTTGTGGGTCATCAAACATCAATCACGTTTTCCAGTTGGTATTGCTTTCTTTCGTATCTTAAAAATTCATGACCATGCATGTAGTGGACAACATTCTCGTTACACATTTGAAGGCCTCCTTTTTCATACTTCTTATGTTCTACTAGTGAAATTAAAACATGCTGAGTATTAACGTAGTATAGATTTTCGTATCTTAAAAACTTGTGCATGCTTGTTTTAAAAGTTTAGTAGAACTGATTTAAGAAATTGATTTGAAACAATTGAGGATTTGAGGTTAAATATAATGATTTGACACTGGAAATGATATTTTAAAAGAGTTTAGAGGAACTAATTTTGTTCAATTAATAATACTACTTGTTAAAAATTACTTTAAAATAATATATATATATATATATATATATATATATATATATATATATATATATATATTTAAATATAAACCACTGATCTTTAAAATTAACTTTAATCAAAATTAATTTTACAAAATTAGTTTTATGAATACTCACTAATAACGTGTTTGGTGCAAAGATCTGATCATCATTTTCACTTTGATTATGAAACAACTCATTACTATTTAGTTTTTTTTTATTCATGCAAATCTAAAACAGAAATTAAGAGAAATTTATAATAATTTTCACACTCATTATTTTACTTTAACATTTTCACGTTTTTTACATAGTTTAGGGTAACCACGCACATCCAAAGTCCTTGATTTGGAAAGTGTACCTTTTGCATTTCATTTGCCGCATCACAAACACAGTAGTCTCATTTGGTTATATTGAGGTGCATGCTTTATTAGATGATAACTGACATCAGGTAAATAATGATTACGGGGGCACGTTTCGTTGGACTGTGAAATGTGTACAGTCATCAAATCAAGATATATGATCATGCTGAAAGTGCGCATTTCTATTCCTGATTGGACTGAATCCAAAATTAAACTTGAAATTCTTATTATTATTGCTAAGAAGAAAAAAAGATTGATATATGATCTTGATAAATAGAAAATTAATTAAACTGGTTATAATTTGAAATTGGGTGCAAATCTAAGTGCCTTTTGATTTGAAGAATATATTGTCTTTATGCTAATTTTGACCAATTTTATTCAAACGAGGACCGACACATCCTATTTAGAGGTGTAAAGTAAATTTTAAAATGAGGTCTTTTTTAGTCTAATAATTTTTTTTTGAAAAAAAATAATATATTATTAAAATTTATTTTTCAAGCTTTTAAGGATACAAAATTATTTATTAATTTATTATAATCGATTTCCTTTAATATTTCTTTTTCAATAATATCAAAGTTAATTCATTCAATCTTTCTTGAGACATTGTTGATTTTAAATATAATTTAATTAATTTTAGTTTTAAATTTTTTTTTCCGTCAAAGCAACACTTACCGGAATTGTTAACATTATTCTATAGGCAATAAAAGTATTTGGAAAAGAATCAATTATTTTTATATAATTATGCCAATCAGTATATCAATTTCTACTTGTATAATTTCTCTTATAATTTTTAGTTTTGTAAATAAATTTAATTCATCAATATATGAGTGATTATTATGTTTTAATGAACGTTTAAGGTTAAGATAATATTCTTTTAAATTATTACTATCCAAAGACTTCAATATCTTAATACTAAATAGAAAACAAAAAATATCTTCATATATTTAAAAAATTTCAAATCTATTTCTCAATATGATAATTGTTTGATCTATTACATACCAGAAGTAATAAATTTTAAATGATTCTTTAGGTAATTTTACAATTTCATTATCAATTTTCTCATTAAATTGTTTTTTCTATGAATAATACGTTTTTCATGAAACTTAGGTTCTATATCCATTTCAGTAGCAATTTCTTTGGTAGGAATTATAGCATTTTCAAATCCATCTTCTTTATATTTTTCAAAAAAAGAAATAAGACCTTTCAAATGTTCTATAGTAACATCCATACCCATATCTTTTGATTGTAACTATTTACTAATGGAGTTTACAACAAATAATATGTTATACCAAATAGTCATACTTAACAAAAACTCAAACTTTTAAACTCATAAGTTGCTAAACAATCAACTTTACTTTTTATTTTTAAGATCATCATTAATTTCACCTAATTTTAATAAAACATCTCTTATTTGTGGAGTTTGAAATCTTAAATCTTTTATACTTTCAATACGACTTTCCCATTGTATTTGTGATAATGGTTTGAGAGTTAGGCTAGGAATCTGATCTTGTAAAAATTTTCATCTTTTTGTTGAAGAGAAAAATAGAGTATATATGCATTATAGTACTCCAAAAAAAGATGTAGTTTAAGGACAAGAGTTAGTCATATCACAAAGTATCAAATTTAGACTATGATAACCACATGGAGTATAAAATGATCGATGATTAATGTCTAAAATTCTTTTTTGCACACCTTGATGTTTTCCTTTCATATTCGATCCATTATCATAACCTTGCTCTCTTAAGTTACTAATATCAAGTCCAATATTATTTATTTCATTCATAATAACACCAAAAAGGCATTTCCAGTTGTATCATCCACTCTTAAAAATATTCAAAAACTTGTATTTGAGTTGAAGAAACATCTATGCACCGTAATACAAAAGATATTTGTTCTTGATGACTTGCATCAAGAGTACAATCAAGTATGATTGACAAATATTTTGTATTCTTAATATTTTTTATAATATTTGTTTTAGTTTCACTTGCTAACAAATTTATCAATTCATCTAGTATCCTATGCCCAAGGTAATGTTTATGAATTTTATTATCTTAAATTCAACGAAGATGTTCTTGCATTATAGAATCATCAAATTCTGTAATCATTTCAATTATACTTAAAAGGTTTCCATTACTCTTTGTAAATTCTTTTATCTGTTCCACAAAATGCTAACCTATTTTTTTTTATGAGTTTTAACAACCACAATAATTCTAAATAAAGCATTTCTCCAATGTTCCCTATATCTATTTATTTGTTCTTGAACATGTTAGTCAATTATTTTATTTTTTAGTAACCTTGTCTCTAAGCCAATCCATAAACTCATATTAGGAATGTGCTCACTACTTATCTCATGATTCCATAACTTATTACTAATATTTCTTCAATCCATACTACCTTCATTAGCCAATTTAGTTGTACTAGGAACAAGATTAAACAATTTGCAAAAGCAAAAAAAAACTTTATTCAAATCTTGAGAATAAATTAACCATCTTTTTTCACATTATTTGCAACACCCTAAAATATCGCTAATTATAAATCGATGTTTAATTGTATTTATTGTGTTATTTGATTATATGATTGACTTGAATGAGTTTAGGTATGGTGTGAATTAGTCATGTGTGATTTGCTTGATGTGGATGTTGAGTTATGTGGAGTTTTATTGACCTAAGTTGAAATTATGAGATTTCAAATTTTACCTAAATCTGTTCTAGTAAAATCGCGATCCTGGATTTGTTAACCGTTGAATCGTCTTCAATTTTTGCCTATAGGTTCCTAAGACATTTCCCCATGGTTTGACCGTTGGGATATTCAAAATAACAACTTTTCACCTCTCGCTTAACGCAAGAAGCGCAATTCCAACCTGAGAGGGAATTGTGCCGAGCGAGAATTGTCATGCTTAGGGCAAGAAGAATTGTGATCAACGTGAATTGTTGCGCTCAACGCAAATCCCAAACTGAGAGGAATTGTGCTAAGCATGAAAAGTTGCGCTTAGCGCCAAAAGTGGACTCCAGCTTAGCGAGACGAGCTCATTAAGCGAGATCTGCATATTATAAATACATTTTTTAACGTGAGAAACACGATTTCAGGCCTCTCTCTCTCTCAAAACTTAGTCCAAACCACCCTAGAAACTCCTCATCCACCACCCACGTCCACTGATGTCCACCACGAGCAGTCGTTGCTTGCTGCCGAACCACCACACCAAGAGGAACGTTTTAATCGGAATGGAATCCTCAAAATCCACTTCAAGGATTCGATGGAGAAAAAATCCCTCAATCCTTTTTTTCGTAGCTTCTCTAAGGTAATCTTGATTTCTAAACTTTTCTCTTAGTTAGTTTGAGCTTCTCTTAGTGCCTCTTGTGTTTTGGGTACTGTAATAGGGTGTTTTTACACTTCCTTTGAAAAACCCTTGAAAATGAGACGTTGTAAAAGTTATCTTTTTATAAAATTGATGTTATTTTCATGACCTTCACTGAACCTCGGTCACATTGGCGTGATCAGAATTTCAAAATGACGTCTCCTATGAATAGAATCCGAAACACCCCTTAGCCCTTTATGTTTTGACAGAGATAATTGACCTCGAATGTTATTATTAACCTTGTTTTTGAAATATATACTAAATTTCCTTCAATTTGGTATATAGAACCTTGTGTTTGGACTGACAAACGTGAACGAGAGAGATCTCTGAGCAACACAAAGACGAACTGACGGAGAACTCACGATAGGTGAGTGGAGTTTATTATAATTTATGGCTTTTAATACCATAGTTGGGGTCAGGGAACCTAATTATGGGGATGTATGACTGTTTCTGTTGCATGTTGGTTTTCAAGAAAAACAATATTTTTGACTAATGAGATGCGATACGTCTATTATTGATAAATGTCATTATTGTTTTTATTAGACTTGTGTTGTCTGAAGACCTGAGGAGTGTGAATCGCAGGCATAAACTATATATGTGTGTATATGCAAAATGTGATTTATTGATGATATTAATTGGTATGAGGTGACATTGATGTTTATGATAATGTTGATAGAGAATGATGTTGTTATTGAAAATGATATTGATAATAATTGATATGAGATGATGTTAGTGTTTATGATAATGTTGATATGAGATGATGTTGTTATTGATGATTATGTTGATATGAGATGATGTTGTTATTGATAATGTCATTGAGATGAGATGATGTTGATGTCGAGAATGACATTGAGATGAGATGATATTGATGTTGAGGATGACATTAAGATGAGATGATGTTGATGTTTAAAATGTCATTGTGATGATGTGTGGTGTGTATGTACATGGGGGGGGGGGGGAGGTGCAGTGACCATGTTGGATATTCCTAGTGGGGGAAATAGAGTGGTTAAAGAGTTTTAAGCATCTCTGGAGGGGGATGACTTAGAATCTTTAATTATCCACGATCAGTGCATTGATGGTGCCCATGTTTCATACTTCATATTGCATGGAAATAGTATAACTTTGTCAGTAAGTATTTATATTTTCTCATGAGAGGGAATACTTGTACTTGGGTACATGCTACTAAGTTTGGAACTCCCTTGAGACTCAGGCTGATCACCATGGGGGCGGGAGTTGCCTATGCATGACAGGATGACCTCGACACTAACTGCCTAGTTTTCCTAAGTGAGAGTGTCGTGTGGACACACTTAGGCTATTTCATTGATGAATGGTACCACATTGCATTTGAGAGTTGAGGTCGGGTGCATGCATCATACTGAGCATGATTGATTGGAATTATGGATGAATGATGACTACTTGTTGAATGTATGTTGGACTAATGAATGTTTGTGTATGCTTATGGTATTTGTTAATGTTTTCTTACTAATTATGATTATTTGATTTTTTTGTGTGTTATTTCTTTTATAATAAACTCATCCTTGCAATTTTTGTACTGTGTGGTTGGTACCTGTGATGATCGTGAACCTTTGTTCATGGGAGCAGAAGAGTAGCAGTAGAGTACGTGAAGTGAGATTCTTTTGTAGAGCCACCAAGCCGACATGATGATATTGAGATTATTTTGGAAGAGAGTTGTGTTTTGTTAATCAACTCCTCTGTAGCTGGTTCTATAATTCTTTATTTTAATTAAGGATAAAAATCACAAATTTAACTATATGTATAAGCTAATTTACTTTTCATTATGTGGATGATGTATACTAAATTACTATATATATATATATATATATATATATATATATATATATATATATATATATATATATATATATATATATATATATTCATTTAAGTAATTAAGCGTTGTTTGGTGAATGTATATTGTGAAAAATTTACTTTCATTTTTCATAAGCAAATTAACAAAGTTTTCATTTAAAAATTAAAATTTTAGCTGTTTAGAGTTATGATATCGTAGCGACGAGACAGGTCATTACATTCTTCACCATTAGACAACTTTTGAATGTAAAATGATGAAGAAAATTGCCTTGAGAATTCATCCTTAGAAAATCTATATTAGTGATTTTAATAGGGCCTTTTTCTACTAATAAATCTATGAAACTTGTACTAATATTTGTCCACTGACTTGGATCATATATATTTTTAATAGTTGTTTCTTTTAATTTATTAATCTCTTCTTCTTTTTCATTTTGAGTTTGGGAATCAATATAATCTTGTTAGTTACCTATTAATACTTTCATTTTCATCAATTACTATATTGTTAACTTGTTTATTAACTAATACTTCTCTATTTTCATTTTCTTCAATTTCTGCATTGTTAACTTATTCATTCAACGAGCAATTACCTATACTTTTCAGATTTTTTTTTGTTTTGATAAATCTATCCCGAACCCCTTTTTGTGATTCAATTAAAGCATGACTCCTTTTTAAAAGTTTTGAATAGTCATATTCAAATTTTTGAGTTGACATTTTGAAATAAAGCAACTAATGTATAAAAAATAAATAAAAACTATAAATCAAGATTATGAAAAAAATGTTAGAATAATAAAACCTGATTGCCTACTTGCAAATGGACTGCTTTATATACTTCGTTTAAATGAGATACTTCACTGCGATGCTCTCTAAACTCCAAAACTAATAAATGTAAAACAAAAATATTCTAGAATTTCAAGAAATTATACAAAAATGACACAAGAACTAAGTTATAAAATAATTATGAAAATTACAATTGTATTTCAAAAAGAAAAAAGAACATAAATGATTCAAAATGATTTAGTCAAATGGATAGAAGAATTATTAAAATAACATGTATAATACCTTACACGTGAATCGGAACATGAGTAGCAAAGTCAAGCCACAAATCAAAAGCAGAACAAGGAATATTGAGAAAAAAATCAATAAGCCTACTTAATCAAATGAGAATAAAGGAAGAAATAATTTACACAAATAGAGAGCCACAAGAGCATAAATGAGAATGAGAGTGATATTTCAAACTAATTTTAATAGAAATTGATATATTTAGATTGAAAGACCTTTGATATAGTCAATCAAGAGACAGACTAATTAATGAAAATCAATAAAGGATTAATTTTAAGTGAAAACTAAATAATTAATGAAATTATGAGTCTTTTTGAAAATTAAAACTATATTTCTTCTATATTATTTTTTATGAGTATTATAAGAAAATATGAGTATTATAATTATTAATACATATTTTTTTTGGCCTAATTTTTTAGAAGCCTAAAACAAATGTTTTAATTACTTTATCCTTGGATTTGACCCTAATTGGGACATAGGCTGATCATACATACAAGTGCTTGCAATTAATTAAGCAGCCATTTCGAGTTTGAACCTGCACACACGCCTCCGAATATTAGTTTATATTTCCTATCAAGAGCTTGATTTGTCAAGAATTTTCCGAATCAAAAGATATATAATATTATGCGATATTATATATAGTTGATTACATCTCAAAGGATTAATAGTAGTGTACTATCATCACATAAGTGAATAATTTATTTAGTGAAAAAAATATTTAATTCTCATCGTATTTAAAATTTTCTTTTAAGTCAATACATTCATCCATTATAAATAAGATTAATCTTTAATCAATAAGTTGAAAGACATCTATGGTCTTTAACCTAAAAAATAGACACAATAGGTTCCAACAAGTCAAGAATTTTTTAAAAAAAAAATCTCGGGTTTTCTCTTGTTTTATGAAGGACAAAATCTTTGTTATGTATCCAAAAGTTCCACAATATAAAATACAAAAATATAAATCTTTCTAAAATCAAGAGCTTGTTTAGTTTGTACGTTCCTATCAAGAGCTTGAGTTTTAAAGAATTTCACGAACAAAAAAATATATTACGCGATATTATACATAGTAGATCAAAGAAAGTCATGAAAAAAAATAAAAAATAAATCCCAGGCTTTCTCTTGTTTTATCAAGGACAAAGTGAATGACTTTGTTATATCCAAACGCTCCAAATTATAAAATACAACAAATAAAAATCTTTCCAAAACCAGTTTCATTAATTAAATTTGACGATATGTTGATACATAAATATCTTATATTTTATTTTCGGTGAATCATAAATATTTTATATAAGTTGCAGTAAAAAAAAATATCTTATATAAGTAATAAGCCATAATTTGAATACGAAAATATAAAAAACCAACTGTGTGCAATAATATCTAGTACTTTCTTTTTCAAGTCAAACTCAAGAAGAGCCAACCAAATTGGATTTTGTTTCCGATGCAATATCCACCATCTAGAAACTGCTTAATTGTTTACATACTACACAAGAAGGATCGATTGAATCAAATGAAATGGACCTCAAAATCTACGAATTGACCTGCAACCCTACCTATCCCTTATTCTTATTTTGAATTTTTTTTTTCTTACACTCGGTGAACAATGAATATACATTACAACAAATGATGGCAACTAGCACAACATGTGATGAGAAGCAGTAGCACAACTAGCCAAGATTTTATAAATTTAAGTTTCAGAAGTTTAATTTGTCGTGATCTATGATATTGTGGTTTCAGAAGATACATCGCGATCTTTGATATTGCCGAAAATTGCGGTTGTGGAGAAGAACCTTGGCAATAGCTAATTACAAATAGAAAGGGACAGGTAGTTGCGGGGGCTTGGGCGGCTGCTTCTCCATTTCGACGGTGACAACGATGTTTTCTGGTCTTGAAGGCTGGCACGGACACGGCATGGCTATGAACTTTGGCACCTCATCCCCTGGCATCAACACTGGCAAGCTTTGCCCCCTGTTTTCCTTCGATTCCTAACAAAATAAAATAAAAAAAAATATCAGAAATAAACACATCTTGGAGTTATAAGGTGGGTTGATGACTAAAAAAAAGAAAAAATACTCTAGATTCGATCTTCTCCACTAATAAAATTAATAACTAATATTTGATGGATTTTATGATGATAATAAATAGTAACACCACTATCCCATTTGTAATAATAAAAGAAAAATCATAGGTTATATTATTCCTAAAGACATAGGGTGTGCAGCGCAATCAACAATACATGTAGAATTTAGTTTAGTTTTTACAAAGTATATCCTTTGAAAGGATGAAGAACTTTAAATGTTATTAAATGTAAGGTTTATGATTAATTACGAGTCGACTTAAAAGAATCAAAACTTGTGAGCGTAGTATCTCAAAGTCTAATAGAATAAAAAATTCTAATTACAGGGATTAAAAACAATTATGATAGAAAAAATTAATTGGGAGTTGTTTAAATACCTTGGAATGCTTAGAATTGGTGGGTGAGGAAGGCATTTGGGGGTCGGAATGAGAGAAAGAACGACGGAAGGAACGGACCCTATCCCAATGGTAGCAGCAAGAGAGGACGCCACTGAAGGTGAAGATGATGATCAAGAGAAGGACAGTGCCCAAAGGGAACCCAAGGGACGGTCGAGATGCGTCCACGTGGGGTGGCAAAGAAAGATTCTGGTTCTCCATCATAACAATGCCCAAACGATGTTGTTCCTACACTCATGTGTGTGAGGAACACAACAAAGGAAATTTGAGATGAAGAAAAGTGAAGTGAATGTAAGCAGTACTAGTTCTTTTTGTACTTTGGAGGCAGATAAAGGGGGCATTTATAAAGAGCAAGCAAGGAATGGGTGAGGATACGTGTAAAGATGCAATTTCAAGTTGGTAACTCTCAAAATCTCAAGTCACGTTGAGTCATGCCCATAGTACGGAAGAAATGTGGGAACCACCATTGGTGTTTTTTTTCTGTGGTGGTTACTAGTGTGTTGACAAACATTACGTGTTCCAGTGAGCCGCGACGCCCCGAGATTGCACTGTAGTTTCTTAAATTTTTTCTTACGGTGAATATTTGACGTGTTCTTTAATATAAATGAATGGGGAATTTTATTTTATTTTAAGCACGATAGAAAGTTATTTTAGCCACAAATAGTAAAAATTTATTGTCAGAAATATTAATCGTACATAAGATAAGTATTTTTTTAATATGATTAATTTATATTTAAGAACTAAACGAATTAATTCTTGAGTTACTTAAAATAAGAACACTTTGAGTTTGAGATCTAATTTTTTTATTATAGATTATAAATATGGGTTTAATATTTTTGTGTTGTCCGTATTAAACCACAAATCAATCAGAAATTATTATTAATATATTGATAAAATATAGTTCAATCCGTTAAACATGATATTTGTAAGTTGTTCGACTTTTATACATAAAAAATTATTGTTGATATAATTTTAAGGTAATAATTATCATAAAAATTAATATATTTATCATATAAATTTATAATTTTCCTATAGATTATTATCATATGTGTGAGTTTATATGATTAAAGTGAGTCATAAAACCTGATGTTAACTTTTTCTTCTTCTTTTATAATTAAACATGGAATAGTTTATTTTAATGTGTATTTACATGCTGATAAATATTAAATTCTTTTAATTATTTAAATTAACACCTTCATCGGTGAGTTGAGATATTCTTTACTTTAATCCAAAATAGCTTATAAATGTAATGATTAATTGGTATATATCAAACCCACTAGGATTGACCTAGTGGAGGTAGATGTATGAATACTTAAATTTGATCCTCATTGTCATTGTACACTCCCTAAAAAAATTGTATTTATCAAAGTCCATATGATAATTGGTTAATTATTATATACAAAAAAGTTAGTATGGGTTTATGTGCATATATAAAATCAAATATTAAATTATTTTTTAATTTTTTGGTATATAAATATTTTTACAACAATTTAAATCTTCTATAATTCCATAAAAGATACATATAGTCTAGATATAGAAAATCTTTTTTAATTTCTTTTGAAAAAATTCACATAATTACTAAATAAAAATTTAATATTTTTTAAGTATATAAATACATTAACTTTTTGTTTATTATGTAAGAGGATAATATAATTAAGAAGAAATCATTACTTAAATTTTTGTTTTGCAAAACTTTATATTTTACTTTTATTAGTAGTATCCATGCATGGCCAGTTGGACACTCGTTCAAAATATTGAATACATACATTAGATAAGATTGAATATTAACCGTAAAAACAATTTAAAAATATTTTTTGAGTGGTATATATCCATGGACAGTTGGACACATTGAAAATACTGAATACATTAGCATTATAAATTATGAATACTATTAAACTACAGTTAAAATAATTTAAAAGGATTGACTATTAGATTACAAATCATACCAAGAGTAGTGTTTTGCGTGGACTGCAGACGATTAACATCATTATCGAGGAAGATGGGATAGGTCCATAAGTCGAGGGTGGGAAATAGTATAAAATGAGATAATAATTTATTGAAGATGGAGTATAGAAATGGAAAAATTTTGACCAAAAGAATAATAAAGAAAGATGAAGCGGAGTGGCAGGCAAGAAACTTGTGGGAACATGAACGGCGAAGAAGATCAAATTGAAACCAAGGAAATGCGGCTATTCGGAGGCATGAAAGGCTGCATGCTTATGGCCATAAATGGCTCCCCTTTCTATTTATGGCTTATGCCTTCCCAATTCCCCCGTTCTTGTGGCAAATTTCCCTGTTTGGGGGCGCTATTAGAAACAATTTTTCAAAATGGGGTCATTTTTTAATTATTTTTTCCATGGGTTTCTTTTATACGTAAATTGCATGCATGTACCAAGCAAACTGTTAGTGGAACTGACGGTTTGCTTTTTGCGAAGGAGTCGCCAATGGTAATGGCGATATCGCCATGCATGGGAACCGCCAATCAAACTGGCGAGTTCCAAGTTGCAGGTTGTAGGCTTCAGGTGGCAGGTTGCAGGCTTGGCAGACATGCTTTTTTCAGATGGTAGGCTAAAGGCAAGTTGCAATTGCTATTGGCGAGTTAGGGCACTGGAGTAGCCATTACCAGTGGTGAGTTAGCCACAAGAGAATAGCCAATGGGGATGGCAATTTAGGGCCTTTATATACGCACCTGTTTCTTCTAAATTGTTTTAGTGTGTGTTTGAAAAATTGTTTCAGTGTGTTTCAAAACTAGATTTTAGTTTTTTGAAAACTTGTGACTGTTCTTGTTCTTGAGATTTAAATTTGTTCGCATAAGGTTTGAAATTTGCTTCTTGAGGCTTAAATTTGTCAGTCATAAGGTTCGTAATTTCCAGTCAAACAATTTGTATCAAAATTTTTTTAAGTAATTTTTTAGAATAGTTTGAATGTGAAGTTTTTATTAATTTTTTTATTAAATTAGTTTTATATTTGATATGCTTGTTCGTGTGTGTCAAAAATAAAAGAAATTTGTCATCATATTTATTTGAAGAAAATATTTTGAGTCCGGATAAAATATTTGAAATATGAAATTTTTAGTATATTTTTAATTAGATTAGGTTGGTGTTGATGCTTTGTTAGTGTGTTAAAATTTGATCAAGCATGTACTTTCAAAAGTGTTTAAAAGTAAAAATTTTTGTAGCATCATAGTTATTTGAAGTAAGTATTTTGAGTGTGGAAATTTATTTTAATATAAAGTTGTAGTAATTTTTTAATTAGATTAGGTTGATGTTCATGGTTTGTTGGTGTGTGTTAAAAATTTATGAGCGTTCAACTTGAACGGTATTTAAAACTAAATTTTTTTCCATTATATTTATTTGAAGTAAGTATGTTGAAGTTATTATTGTTAAGATTAATTATTTATAAATAATACTAACTTTGTTTATGGTTTATTTTGACTTTAAAATTACTACCTTGGAATCGTTTATTTTTTTAAGTGTTTACCATAAAAAATATTTAAAGTTAATAATTTTTTTATAGAATAAAGTTTTAATGTCAAGTTGCGTTAAAGGGATTTTTTTGTGATTACATTTTACTATTTTGAATTTATTATAATTAATTATTTAAAATATTGTTTTTGTAGGTACATCATGAATTCGGTTATAACAGTGTTGTATTTCAATGGAAGGGTATATGAAGAAAATGATAGTGTAATATTTGAAGGCAATAAAAAAGCGATTCAGATCAAACGTGGAATTAGTTTCAATGCGTTGAAGAAAAAATTGGAGATAAGGTAAAGTTAGAAAATAATGAAATTATTTGTGCTATCAGTTGTAGATTTTTAGTGTCTGGAAAATATGTTGCGTTGCAAATTTGTGATGACGAAGATGTTGAAACCATGCTCGAAAGTTTTCAACAACAAGATCAAATATCAGTTCTAGAATTGTACATAGAAAAAGATGTGGCTGATGGTTCTATGTTTAATTCTGCAAATTCTCTTACATCATGTGGAAATAATTTATCTAATAATGAGGTGCAATCGCCAAGAAATGTGAGCAATTTACATGGTGATGAAGATGATGATGATGATGATTATCTTGTGTCCAACTCATACGTGGAATAGTCTTTAGACGAAGATGATAGTATTGACGGTATATCTGATACAGACGATGAAGTCACCGACATGATTCAACCAGTAAGAATTGTTCACCCAGCAGAAGGTATAATTTCCTCTAAAAAAATACGTCAATACATTTATTATTTGACGACAATTGTATTTAATGGTAAATAAGTATGATTTGAATTTTTTTTTGGAGTATTAGGTGTACAAGGAATTCAAAATCCATTTTGGAATGATGTTTTGCATTATAATAATATCAATTGGAGTCATCCTGATGAGGAGGAGATTTGTGGTTTGGAGATGCCATCGAGTTTTAATGTTGGCCAATAATTATATGTTGGCATGGATTTTGATAGTAAAGATGCGGTCAAGAATGCAATCAAACAATATGTTATGAAGGTGCATCAAAGTTTCAAAGTGGTTGAAAGCAAATCGAACAAGTATGTCGTTTGTTGCTTGAATAAAAGCGCAGAGTGTCCTTGCCCTTTCTATATGAGGTCAATTTTATCTAAAAAAAACTGATTCATGGAAAGTCGCACAATGGGGTGGACCACACACATGTCTCAATATGACCATGACCCAAGATCACGAGAAGCTTGATTCAGATTTAATTGTCACTTGTGTAGTAGGTATGTATTTTATGTTCATATTATGCTATTCTTTAGCGTTAATTGTCATTTAAATTTTGTTATTCTATTGACAGACATGATTAGAGAAGATCCATCAATAAAAGTTTCTTTGATTCAAGAGAGGATTAACAGTGAATTTGCGTACAAGGTGTCGTACAAAAAAACTTGGTTGGCGAAATAAAAAGCCATTGCAATAGAATATGGCGATTGGGAAGAATCATATGCGAAACTGTCGTCGTGACTAACACACATGCAAAATCATTCTCCTGGATCATATTTTCAAATACTACATGACGATTTTATTATTGGGAATACGGTTAGTCGCAAACACTGTCAGTTTCATAGAGTGTTTTGGACTTTTGGTCAATGTAAAGAGACTTTCAAGTATTGTAAGCCAATCATACAAGTTGACGGCACACATTTGTACGACAAATACCGTGAGACCCTCTTAATGGCCACATCACAAGATGGAAATGGTGGTGTCCTTCCTTTAGCATTCGTCGTGGTCGAAGGTGAGACGTTGACAGCGTGGTCATGGTTTTTGGCACACTTGCGTGAACACATGATAGATAAAAATGGTATTTGTCTCATATATGATCGTCACGCGAGTATAAAGTCTGTTGTGGCTAACGAAGCACTTGGTTGGCAACCTCACCACGGTTATCATGTTTACTGCGTCGGACACATAGCAAGCAATTTCAATCGCAAATTCAATAATGCCAAACAAAAAGAAATGCTGAAGAAATTGGGTAAGATTTCATTTTTGATGGTCACGTTAATTTAAGTTTCATATATACTTAAAATTATTGTTCCAAACAAATTTTATGCAGGCTACACTCCGTGTAAGCACATTTTTGATCAAAATTTAGAAAAATTTCGTCAATTGAGTCCAGCTATAGCAACATGGATTAATCGTATTTCAAAGGAAAAATGGACGATGGCTTATGATAGAGAAGGACGTCGATATGGCCACATGACAACAAATCTCTCAGAATGTATCAATAAGGTTTTGAAGAATTGTCGCAACATACCCATAACAACGTTGGTTAAATCAACATACAGTAGGTGTCGAAAGTACTTTGTTAATCGTGGCCGACAAGCCCAAAGACAGTTAAATGAAGGACAAGTATATTGTTCTAAGCTTGTTAAAGAACTTAGAAAAATCAAGAACAAGCTTGTTCGCACATCGTTCACGTGTATGATATCCACTCCACAAGGTTTGAAGTAGAGGAGACCTTCAACCCTATAACGCAACGTGGCGGACAAAAGTGGGCAGTTAACTTGAATGGTCATCATTGTCAATGCGGAAGGTATTCTGCGCTTCACTATCCATGTTCACACATTATTGCAGCTTGTGGTTACGTGAGCATGAACTACTACCAATATATAGATGTTGTTTACACAAATGAGCACATCTTAAAAGCTTACTCCGCACAATGGTGGCCTCTTGGGAATGAAGTGACTATTCTCCTTCTGATGACGCATGGACACTTATCCTTGACCCAACTACAATTCGTGCGAAAGGTCGGCCTAAATCAACAAGGATAAGGAATGAGATGGATTGGCTCGAACCATCTGAGCACCGACAAAAATGTAGTAGATGTGGAGCAGAAGGGCACAACAGGCGTCAATGTCCAATACAATCTGACCGTGGGAGTTGTTAATTTAATTGATTTATGTATGCTACACGAGTGACATGTATTGGTTTAAGTTGTCTTGAATGTATTTACTTTGTGGTCTTCAATGGAATCGTTAGTTAGAAACGTTACTTATTTTGGTTTGTATACTTTAGTTATTTCTTTAACATTAGTTATTTTGGAATGTAGCAGTTTCTTAATGGCTCCTAAACCATAAACCCTAAGCCCTACGCAGAAAACACTAAACCCTAATCCTAAACCCTAAACATTAAGCCCTAAACACTAAACAATAAACCCTCAATCGGAAACCGTAAACCCAAAACCCAAAACCCTAACCCTCAAACCTTAAACCCTAAACTGTAAACAGTAAACCCTGAACCCCAAACCACAAACCCTAACCCTCAAACCCTAAACGCTAACCCTCAAACCCTAAACCATAAATCCTAAACCTTAAACCCTAAACCCTTACACTAACCCCTAAACCATAAACCATAAACTCCTAAACCCTTACACTAAACCCTAAACCCTAAACCATAAACCCTAAACCACAAACCCTAACCTTCAAGCCCTAAACACTAACCCTCAAACCCTAAACCTCAAACCTCAAACCCTAAACCATAAACCCCAAACCTGAAACCCTAAACCCTAAACCCTAAACCTTAGGCGTAAGCCATAAATCGTAAACGCTAACCCTTGAAATCTATGCAGCTTCTAATGAGGAACCTTATAATTTGAGCAAATAGGTAGGTAGAAAAAGTCCAGACTGATGCATGTAATGAAATAAAATTACATTTAGAAGTTGAAATTGGTGTTCATTGTTAGTTAGTACCATTACTTATTTTCGTTTGTCTACTTTAGTTTTTCTTAAAACTTTATTTATTATTCTAGTTTAATGCGCAACATAAACTGTATCCATTAGTAAGGCTTAATAAATGAGATACGATAAATTAAGTGTCAAATTCAAATTACAAACATGCAACAACAAATTTAAACAGAGACATCAAAATCATTCATTATGGTGTCTGTGATGCCGTGAGGATGTGCCCCATGGTCGATCCCATCTTCGGGCTTGACGATCAGGATTTCTTCTGCCGCGCTGTCTCCCCGCTTCTACTTGCTCAACCTCAGCAGAAAACTCGTGACGCAAATCAACACCTAATAAGTCACCCATATCAGGTATTGCTCTGGGTATATTCCATTGCGGAGCTAATGGGGCGTTAGGTGTTGCCATTGGGGCATCATGTTGCTGTGAAGGGGTCATAGTCGGCCATGAAATAATGAGGATGTGTTTCCGCAACACCACCAAACGAATGTTCGCTTGCAGACATATCAGTGTCATGACCTTCGAAAGGATACTGGTACATCTGTGAAGGATACTGAGAAAATGTTGGTGGCGTGTAATACATTCCATGGCCACGCTCCTCCATTTGTTGGGAAAATTCTTCCGCTTCAACAGCCTGCCTATGTCTACCAAAACCCCGAGTTTCAACACTTGACTGAAACATGTGAAACTCTTGTGGTGGAAATCGACGCTCTGATGCTGGACCATGTGCCACAGGCTCAATGATTCTCTCTTGCTCTTCAGATAAAATCGTTATCTTCTCCATATAAGGCACGAGATCATCAACTGTCCATGTGTTCCTCCCTTGCGGTGACACCATATACTGTAATGTCTCTGCAACTTGAGCCTGCAATTATTAGGGTCAGGAAATTAATGCCGATGCTTTAAAAAATAATTTGAAGTTAAATATTCAAAAAGAAATAAATACCAATGTAGTTGTGTTTGAATTCTTTGGGTCGACAAACATCTTCTTTTTCGCTTATACCAGACCATGTAGTTGGAGTTAATACTCAATAGGCCCTCCTGTCGAGGATAAACGTCGACCCTAAACTCAGCTCGATTGTTTCATTGATTGATCATTGGGGCCAACAGCTGGAACCGATTTTCATCTTGTTTGCCTTTCTGCGTTAGGCCATGGATATTCAGTGATTGCGAAGGACACTCGGGAATAGGTTGTTGCATTCCAAATTGTCGCAACACTCTATCGGGTTAGTGCCACTCAACAACATGGAAACAAATGAGTTGCACCACCGCGCACCACGCTACACTACCAACCAAACAAATTGGAGGCAACACTGACATAACAGTTGTTGTGTAAGGCTCCCACAAAAACTACATACAATAACACAATTGTTAATTTTCACTTAAACATGACATTTTATTTATTACTTAACGAATACATAACGATCTTCTTACCTCATGTCGTTTCATGATATCCAATTTGCGATGAAAACTATCAGATCATCATTGCCAATATGTTGATTTCCACGTCGCAGCGACCTACAAAAAAATATGAAATCATCAGTGGCGTTACATTATTAATTATTTTCAAATGAAATCTTATTTTTTAAACAACTAACCTATGTCCGAGTGTTTTATTTTCTATTACAGGAGGAGTCCTATTTGGAGCCAAAGTCGTGCATCGTTCCCATGCCCACATTTGGATTAAGATGCACATACCTCCGATCGATTTTATTTTGTAATCGGTGGCGCTGCACATCTCTCTATATAAAAAAGCAAGCACGGCAGGTCGCCATATGCATACGTGCTGCACTATTCAAAGTCACGTAAAAATTGGAGGTACCTTAGTGATACTTTGCTGCTACTTTTGTCAACAAATAGAACACCTCCTATGAATCTAAGGATCCATGCACGGGTAAACCTTTATAGTTGTTCTACGTTACCGTCATGGTTATTTATTTGTGAAAAATGGTGAGCCAACCAACTTAATTTGACCACACTGCCTTGAAGTTCACCTTCCTGTGGTCTGACTCCCAACAATTCTTCACATGATTCAACCCAATCAAGATTAGTTTGACCAATTAATGGTGCCCCATCAACACGCAGACCTAATAATACAGAGACGTCTTGAAGAGTAATCGTACACTCTCCGCATCTCATGTGAAACGTATGTGTTTCGGGCCTCCATCTTTCAATCAAGGCAGTAATTAATGATGCATTTATTTTTAGGTAGCCCATCTTCATTATCCAATAAAAACCAAATTGCCGAAGTAGAGAAATAATTTCCTCTGGTATTTCTTCTTGTCCTTGATAAATGGGGACAGCTCGTCTGATGTGTAATTTTCTGTCTGCTTCCCCATTCTAAACATGTTTTGAAACATGCTTAACTTGCATTCATAAAACGTCTCCATCTATTAGACCAGACTTAATTTGTATACTAGATGAACATGACGACGAAGATGTCATTGATACTGTAAAATAAAATATAATACAAAAAATTGACATAAAAAATTTTACATTAAAAAAATTAACTACACTTACAAAATATCAATTAAATATACATATCACATAATTAAAATCTGAATAAATAACAAAATACATTAATTTGAACAAATAACAAAATTAAAAATAACAATATATATATATATATATATATATATATATATATATATATATATATATATATAACACAACAATACGTACATAAATTTAAATAAATGACCAAATTAAAATACATAACAAAATTAAAAATTAAAACTCGTACATAAATTTAACACAACAAAACTTAAAATACTCTACAAATAACAAAATTAAAAATTAAAATACGTACATAAATTTAAATAAATGACCAAATTAAAATACATAACAAAAATAAAAATTAAAACACGTATATAAATTTAACACAATAAAACTTAAAATACTAACTAAAATACTCTACAAATAAAAAAATTAAAAATTAAAATACCTACATAAATTTAAATAAATGACCAAATTAAAATACGTACATAACAAAATTAAAAATTAAAACACGTACATAAATTTAACACAATAAAACTTAAAATACTAACTAAAATACTCTACAAATAACAAAATTAAAAATTAAAATACCTACATAAATTTAAATAAATGACCAAATTTTTTTTCCAATTACTAAAATTTAAATTAAATAACATATATTATACAAAAAAATTAAAATAAATCAAAAAATTACTATGGAATCAAAAATTTAAACAATGTATATATATAAAATTAATAATGTATCATATATTTCAATAAAAACTATAAATAAGTAAACTAAATAATATTAACATTCTAATTAAACCTAAAATATCATATATATAATACAAATAATATCATACAAACCTAATAAATCTAAACCAAATAATAATAACATAAGAACTAAAATTAACATAAACATATATATAACACAAATAATAACATACAAATTTAAAAAATCTTAACAAAATCATATTAATAAATCAACTAAAACTAACTTACAAATAATAATATACCAACTAAAATTTTTAACATATACATATAACACAAATAATATTAATATTTCAACGTACTACTTAAAATTTAAAAGTACCACCTAACATCAATAAACCTAGCACATACATATAAAACAAATAATACCATACTAATTTACAAAATTTAAAGAAAATAATATTATCAAATTAACTAAAACTACCCTAGCGAAACACTTACCAAGAAGAGAGAAACCACGTAATAGGAAGAGGAAGGAAGCACTGTCCTACAAAGAGGATAAATAAATCTAACGTAAATAATTTTCATATATAAACTAAAATTAACATATATATATATATATATATATATATATATATATATATAACACAACAAATATTTAAAGTTACCATTAAAAAATACTTACCAAGAAGAAAAAGCACTTAGTAGGAACAAAAAAAGAAGAACACAATGTAGTGGAGGAACGTATGAAGAAGAAGAAAGCAATGCAGGGAACGCAGCTGTGGAGTGATGGAGCTTCTTCTTTTATAACGCCAGAATTTTTAATTAAAGCAACTCGCCAGTGAAACTTGCGAGTCCATTCTGTCCACAAATCGCCAGCCAGGCTGGCGATTCCCTCCCCCAAAGCAAATCGCCAATAGGGATGGCGAGTTACTACTGCTCTGCGTCCCTCCTGCATGGCCTGACCTCCCTCCGCCCTGCTGAACCTGCACCTAGCCCTACTGAGCCTGCACCTACCTGTTGGAACTCGCCAGTTTGACTGGCAGTTCCCCATGCATGGCAAAATCGCCAATGGGGATGGCAAGTCCTTCACGGCACTGCAAACTCGCCAGTTCCACTGGCGGTTTGCTTTGTGCATGCATGCATTCACGTGTAAAATAGACCCATAGCGGAAAAAGTTTGAAAACGGCCCCATATGGGGAAATAGTTTCTAAAAGTGCCCCAAGGGGGCAATTTTCTGTTCTTGGTCACATCACATGCATGCCCTTTAATTAATTTCTATACTCTCACTTCACTTTGAGCAAAATTTAAAGTTTAAATTAGTGTATTTTTTGGGCCAGACGAGCTGACATGTATTTTTATTTGACTCAATTTTGTTAGATCAATGACATCACTACTAGAAAAATTAATTTTTACAATGTTGATTTTATGTCGGTTAATAATCAACCATCTTAGAAAAAAATGTGATGACATTTTTGTAAATAAATACAATCATTCTAAGACGATTTTGTAAAAATCGTCTACAAAACCGTCTTAGAAGGATTTCATTCTAAGATAGTTTTATCAAACTATCTTAGAAGATCTTCAATTGTTTTAAAATCTCCCTCTACTCTCTCGCGCCTCCCTCTATTCTCCCTCTCCCTCTCGCTCTTTGTGCCAACCTCTCGTGTTTCTGCGCTAGGGTTTCTCCATCTTCCTTCTCATCCACCTTCCTCCCCTCTTTCCACCTCCTTGTAAGTCCTATCAATCTATTTTCTTCCTTAACCTATTTTTCCACTCATGATTCTTTTTTGTTGCAAGACATCGTGCCTTCGGGGGGACTTGCTAAGGCCGTTGCTGCTGCCCAATCCTTACTTGACCACTCTCAAGCTTGATTGCGGTCACCTCGACGATTCCGCAATTGGTTTTTTGCTCAAACCCTCCTCGCACCACCTTTCTCTCTACAATGGCGCTGATTTCAATGGTAGACTCTTGTCCTCCATCTGCACCCGATGCAACCATCTCAGGTCTCTCTATTTGGGCTCCATTGCTGAGAAAAAAGTGAGGGCTATTCATATTTTTGATCTCCAGGAGTTACTCACACTTGGAAGTAAGCCATCCATCACAACCTTATTATTTGGATTTCTTTTTTCTTTTTTTTCCTGCATTAAATTGGTAAAGGGTCTGAGCCATGTTGCATTCTCACTAGCACAACCCTTGTGGTTCTTAAGTTGGGTGGTTTAATTATGAACCATGTTTCTTCTTCTGTTGTTGATCTTCCTTCTCTTAAAGCACTTCACTTGAGAAGGGTTCATTTCCTTGAACTTAGATGGCTTCTTCAGATTTTGTCTGCATGTCCACTTATTGAGGACTTGCTCATAAGATCTTTGCATGTTACTAACTTTTCCAGTGATGAGCAGTTAAAAAGGTTACCAAAATTGGTCAGAGCTAATATTTCTGATTCATATATATATATATATATTCCTTTGACAGGGTTTTATCATGTGGAGTTTCTTCAAATAAGAACATATGTCTCAGTCTTACTGACTTATAAAGAAAGAAGAATTAGTGGCACTCAATGTGATTGAAGATTGATAGTAGAATGAGAAGATGAGCGGTGGAGGTATGAATGTGCAGTCGACGCCGAGAAGCTCAGGATACGCTAATGGTATAGGGATTGGTTTAACTTTTTTGATTATTGGTGTTATAGTTGTGATTGCATTTGTATTTGTGCTTGTGTATGTTCCAGAGACATTTGATGAAGTGGAAGTAATATGGAGGGAGAGAGCTTGGGGCAAGAACCCCAACACACAGAACCTTCTTGAGTAGGGAAGTCATTCCTAAATAGATTTTTCGTGTAGCATTTCACATAAGCATCTTATGACTTAATTGTATATTATTTATATATATTTGTTCATGTGGCGTCCCCAAAATAATGACTGGTTTAATAGTAATGATTTAATTAACAAAAACCATGGTATTTTTTTTTCTTCTTTTTCTTTTTCATTTCTTTCTCTTTTCACTAAAACAAGTTTTCGAAGGAAAATCCTCACTACAGAGTCCTGAATGGCCAGTTCACAACTCTGTTCGGAGTCATTTCTTTCTCACTGCTCATAATCTCTAAACTATTTTGCTTTTTCAAAAGAAAGAACGTACCAGCCATTACTTTAGGTCGTCACGTGAAAATAAAAGAATAAAATACGGTCGATAAACTCTTTTACAAATAAAGTTGCTAACGCTTTCTTTTCAAATAACAAGATCAATCATAAATGCATTCATCATTTAAAGCTGTCCAAAATATGGGAGTTTTACAAAATATATAGTGTCATCCAGAGCAAAGGTGTCCATAGTGGTGGCTTCAGCCACATGTATACAATCATCAAATTCCTATACATCAGGTCTACCCATACAAAAACAAAAGAGTAAATCTAACCGTCAGTCCTAGATACACCCACCCTAAAAAATACACAAAACTAATCCAAGGAGCTGTCCACTCCACCGTGCGCTGAAGCGTCCGTGCAGGTTCATCTGGATGCACCAAAGAAGTAGCCGTGAATCCAATGGTGCCCCGAAATCGGCACCTCGTGTTGCCTTCGAGGGTCTCCCAAGCTCCCTCTAGGCACTCCATCTCTACTCGATCACGGATTAGCTGCGCCGCCATCACGATCTACAAGAAAGAAAAGAAAGGGGTAGACTCTTTCACAAGAATCTAACTGCACCGCACACCATTTGTCTCATAACCACTATATGCAAGTAAAAGGGGTATTTTAAGGCTTTCCATCTCTGGTAATCGATTACACAGCCTTGGTAATCGATTACCAGAGGCTAAACTTGAAATACACAGCCTCAGGACATGAAATATGCAATAATACACTGTGTAATCGATTACACATGCCTGGTAATCGATTACCAGTGACCCATTCCTCTGTGTAATCGATTACACAGGCTGGTAATCGATTACCAGAGGCTCCCTAAGTTTCCTGACTTCGTTTTCAAGCCTGGTAATCGATTACACCCCTTGGTAATCGATTACCAGAGACCATCTTAGCCTCCTGTCCTCAATTTTAAGCCTTGTAATCGATTACCCACCCTTGGTAATCGATTACCAGAGGCCACAATCCACATATTACACAAAATTCACAGCTGGCCAGCCACCACAAGCCTCCTTGCTTTGTGGTCTTGTTTTCCTTTTATCTGTTGACTGCCAGGAGCTCGCCTGCTTAGGTACATCACAGGTTCTCACTGACCGACTATGCCTGGGTTAGGTCGGGATTGGTCAAGCTTGGTTTTGGGCAATAGCACCCCACCTGACGTCCCCAAGGTCTCCTGACCCCCGCGACATATCTCCAGGTACCACTCTGTGGTCAACAATAAAAGCAGGAAGTTTCACCCTTCAACACTTCCTCATCTCAAGCTTGTAGGATTATGGGGTACCCATCACATGTGGTACTAGGTGGCGGTCGGGCGATGGTGCACAACAAGTTTTCCACATCCACAATGCGCGCATAAACCCACCATCCCCTGTTGCCCACCTCCAACTGAGCTCACGTACTCCCACGTAGCCCATAGCCTCGTTTCTCTCAACACCGGGTCCCCATCAATCCTCCCAAGCTTCCACAACATTCAAGCAAAACAACATTCAAACAGCATAAGCTATCACAACCAAGCAAAACAGAGCAAAGGCAGAAAACTCTGCTCAACACATCAACCAAAATCACAGCTTTTCTCACGTAAAGACCACAGTAACAATTCCTTTGATCCAATTCATTAACCGTTGGATCGACTCCAAATTTTTACTGGAAGTCTCTAGTACATAAGCCTACATTTTGACCGTTGGGATCTACTAGCAAACATCCAGAACTCATTCTGCACTGCTCTTTCCACAACCAGCAAATGCCTAGTATTTTTCTGCACTTGTGCAAAATCCTGCTGCACAATTTCACAGCAAAAATCTGCACAAAATGCAGATTTCGAAAACCACACTTCCCCTCATCCAATCTTGCCCAAATCAAATCCTACAAGTCCCAAATCATGTATCAATCATGTCTAAACCAAGGTCAAGCTTCAAACCACAGCAACACAAAATCTAGGTGTCCAAAACCCCTCAATTCAATGGGTTTTCTAGGTTTGAAAAGTGAAATTTAGAATGAGGTAAATTTGAGGCAAACTCTCACCTCACACCAGTCCATAACATCCATTTAGACTTGTTCAAACTGGATTTACACCTAAAATCTCACCGAATCAAAATTTGACTCTTCAACACCCAAATTTGCCCTAGAAAAGGCTCTTTGTTCACTTTGGTCATTTGTTTTTCTCTCTAGCTCAGCCTAACCTTTCTCACATGTTCTAAATGAAATTTCAAGCTAGTATTAACTCACTCTAACCTCCATTTACCACATAATTCAGACTTAGCCTTCCAACTCTCAAAGTCTCACTCTTTTTCCACTCATAACATCACATTCTCACTTTCTAACCTTGGGTTAGTTCTACCCTTCATCTCTAACAGATTTCCATCAGCAATTTCAGCATATAAACATCACAAACATCATCACAAAAACCCTAAAACAGAATGGGTATGTTTAACTCATCCAAACATGGCAATTTCAACAAGTTTTCAGCAAATGTCTTCACAAATAATCATCACACAGCAGAAAACTAACAAAACCACCCATCATATCTCCCAAAACCCCATACCCACGAAATTTAAGAGAGAAAGAAGTCCACCCAAACCTGAATTTTCGAAGTCCCACTCGTAGCCACGCACTTCACGACCCCGAAAATGCTCTCCTTTCACGATTTGGGGCAGAAATGAGCACCAAAGGTTGAAGCTTTGTGTGGAGCTTCAATGGAGAATGGAGGAGAAGGAAAAAGCAACGTGAGGAAGAGGGAGAGAGAGAGCTGTTCTGAAATTGGGCTGAGTGAAGAGAGAGAGGGTTGCTTTTTTTTGGGTTTTAATAAAAGGGTTTTCCCTTTTTCTATTATTTTATTCAAGCTCTGCCACATGTCCCTATTTGATTGGAGCAAAAGGGCCCACTTTCTCTTTTTGACTGTGACCCATACTCAGTCACAAAAGTGAGAAAAATCTGACCTTTGAAACGCTAAAATCCTGCCTCGGGTTGCGTGTCATTTCTCTGATTCCAGTTTCTCGCGTTTCTCTGCGTCCGCCGGGGCCAGTTTTCGAAAGCAAGCAATATATATATCAAAACGCTCAGAATAAAACCCCGAGCGTGGTTCAGAGGTTGGTTTCGTTAAATTTTAAGTCGCACGCAAAACGATGATTTTTAACTAATTAATTAGGAATTAACCCATAACCTCCCAGTTATGGATTTCTCTCCCTTAAATAGCCTAACCCGCATATCTTGCCCCCCGCTATTCCTACTTCTACCAAGAACATATAGGCATATACACTGAATAATACTCATATATAATCATTCAAAATACATCGTTTCCAAAAATTCCGGATAGAAATTTCCAGGATGTTACAGTTCACATGTTTGCTTTGGTTAGCATCTTATTCAATGATCACTAGTCACTCCTAGGGGCCTTTTGGGCTATCAAGTAAGAGGGGATTTGGGAAGGTGGCCAATTGCAATGTAAGGATTAATTGGGCCATAATGAAGTATCTCTTCGGTAGTACTGTAGGCTGTACTAGTTTTTATAAGACATTGAGTTGAAACACTATACCTTTGAGGCACCAAAGTCTAGTTCATTTGTTAAACAATGTCTTCTCATGGCTGTAACATTCACTTTTCCAAGAGGATTGAGGAAGATACCATTCGAAAGGGGGAGTTGGTAATCGTTCTTTCCTGCCATCTCTTATATTCATGTAAATTGTAAATTCATCTATAACTGTTGCAAGGTTTCTATAATATATATTCATTTACTTTTTTTTCTTGTAATTTTAAAGGGCTTAGATTTTGGAAGCTGCAAGGACTATTTTTCTATTAACTTGTGATTATTTTAAAATCAACATAATTGAATGTTGTACTAGTATATTGACAATATATAAGTTTCTAACAGAGGATTCCTCGAAGTTTTGTGAATAAATGTTGGGAAGGAATGTCAAACCCAACACTCCTTCTGCTTCCTAATGGTGCTAAATGGAAAGTGAAATGGAAAAAACTTGATGCTGATGTTGGGTTGATCGACGACTGGAAGAAATTTGCAGAAGCTTATTCATTGGACCAGGACCATCTTTTGGTGTTCAGATATGTTGGGAGTCAGAGTTTCAAGTTGTAATACTTGATCAAAGTGGCTTAGAAATGAGTTATCCTTGGATGGAAGCAACTTTAGATGGTGAAGACAATGGTAATACATTTGAAATTTGTGAAAATTTTTGCTGTAATGTTGATTTTTAATATGTATTATCATTAATACTAAATTTCTCTCAATAATTCAGTATATTAATTTCACTTTTTTCTTGTTTATTTATTTTCATAGGTCACTGGTGTTGGTATCAATATTGAATGAGGGCTTCTAATGGCTAGCATCTCAGAATATACTAGTGAAGAAACACCATTGCAGGTTCTTTTGTTAGTTTTGATTTCTGATTGAGTTCTATTTCTCAAAATTTACTCACCTATGCAAGTTTTCAATTTAGGTTCACTTAAATGGTGTATCTACTTTCATCAGTATTGTAGGACTTACTGTTGTTGTTATTGTCCTAATTGTGCTACTGGCAAGGTAACATAGATAGTATCGTATGGTATCCATATATACTTGTGGTTTAATTTGAAGAGTATAATTTGCATGACTCTAAAGTGGGAATTTGTTAGCAGATATTTCTCTGGGCATACTAAAAATCCTGATGGGTCAGTTCAATTCACAACAGGCAAGACTAAAGTTGGTGATGCTATTGATGGTGCAATTAAGATAATAACTGTTGTGGTATGTGCTATGATAAATACTAGATTACTAGATCATGCTTGGTGCAATTAAATATGTATGTCCATATTTATATTTCATACTTTAATATCTATGTAGTGATAATAACCCAATGAATATCTAGGTCACCATCGTAGTGGTTGCAGTACCATAGGGGTTCCCATTAGCAGTTACTTTAACGTAAGTTTGCTAATTTTGATTTGCACTTCATAGTTTTAATCATTTTTTTGCTGTCAAAGTGGATGTTTTATCATTGGTTGCATTTTACATTGTGGATAAATTTGTTATTATTCTTATTCTTTGTTATTATCAAATTTTCTCCCTTAATTTTTGTAGTTTCCATATTTTAGCAAAAACTTTTTGTGAATCCCACGTTGGGTCCAATATAGAATCTATAGTTACCTCTTCATCTTGTGGTGTGGATTTGGATTTTGGAACCTATTCAAGACTTTGATTAGTGAAATCTAGTTGTTTGAGTGATGAAAGGGATTAATTCTTCACTATGGATGAGGAAGAAATAAATGTGGCTTAGAAACTGTGATATTTGTTATGAGTACTTTCTATTTCACTATAGGAAACTCAAAAAACAAGAGATTTTAGTTTCCTTTGTTTCAATGTCAAATTCAAAAATTGTAGGCTATGTTCAATGGAAATTTAGAATGAATTCAAGCGATCAGGCTGGCAGAGTTGACCTTTAAATTATTTTAATATAAGACTTATTACCTTCATAATCAAGTAATGTTCTAATGCATACCCTCTGGATTTTTATCTCTACCATTCCATTTCCTTTTATTCCAGTTTGATTATTCTATGGCCTAGAAAGAAAGTACAATATTTTTTTTTTATTGAAAGACTACTAAATCCATTAATCTTAATGCTTGTATATAAGAATGTATATTCAAATAGTCTAATGTGCGTATTAATTTCTAAAGCATAGTTATCGTAGGCATAAATTTCATTCTCACGCTAGAATGACTTTATTAATTATGTGCTTTCCCTTTTTTCTTCCTTACCACAGTGAGACATACTGATATTTCGAACAGGAACCCAACTATTTACACCGTGAGTTGCTAACTTAAGTACTTATCTTTTAAAGGTGTTAGCCTTGTATTGTTCAGCTCTTTCTTGACCATGATTATTTGCTGTCAGGATATCTTGCATGTGCTCATTGTTCAAGCACAAGAGCACTTGTTTTGATTGAACCAGTATCCACAATCAAAGGTGGAGATAAGCCTCTATCACCACCAAAAATTGAGAGATGTTCAAATTGCTTTGGATTTGGCAAGGTTGGTTATTAGAAGTATTGATTTCATTGTCT
Source organism: Glycine soja (assembly GCF_004193775.1). NCBI lineage: Eukaryota > Viridiplantae > Streptophyta > Magnoliopsida > Fabales > Fabaceae > Glycine > Glycine soja. The sequence goes on from NC_041009.1 coordinate 36,489,043, forward strand.
GTTACCTTTACACCAATTATATTAAAGAACAGCCATAATCTACATGCCTAAAGCTCAATGTCATTCATTTAAAAAACATTAAAATTGCTAACAGTAATAAGTGCAAAATCATTATGTTAGGATGCCTTTTGCAATAGTAAACATATGTTTAACTATTTTTTCAAGATGTTTGATTTTATGTATGCATTCTGTCTTAAACAAGATTTTAGCTTTAAAATCAACTTTAAGTTTTAAGCCTGCCTCGAGGAGCTTTTGTGTTAAACAAGACGTTAATTATATGAAATTTTTTATTTTTTTAAAAAACACATTCTAAGACAATTATTTGAAAAATCATCTTAGAATGTCAACATTCTAAGACGGTTTTTTTTGAGAAAATCGTCTTAGAATCCTCATTATATTTTATTTTTTATATAAAAAAATGCATTCTAAGATGGTTCTTTGCAAAACCGTCTTAGAATGTCTACATAGTAAGATGGTTTTTTCGAAAAACCGACTTAGAATCCTCCATATATTTTAATTTTTTTTAAAAAAAATTCAACCTAAGATTGTTTTATGAAAAATCATCTTAGAATGTCTACATACTAACATGGTTTTTTCGAAAAACCATCTTAGAATCCTCAATATATTTTAATTTTTTTTAAAAAAATACATTCTAAGACGGTTATATGAAAAACTGTCTTAGAAAGTGTATCATTCTAAGACGATTTTTAGTTAAGAATCGTCTTAGAATGATATCTTTTTCTAAGACGGTTCTCTATGGAACCCTCGTAGAATGTACACCGATCTAAAAATCTTATAAAGGGATTGAATTTATTTTTTTATATTTGTTTAAATGTTTAATTTTTAATAAATAATAGTTTTTAAAAAAAATATTATTTTTACATATAAAATTAAAAATAATTTTTATATTAAATGATAATAACAACAAACACATAATTAATTTTACACTAGTTATCACGTTAAACTTTACAAAAATATTAAATACAACTAAAGGTCAATTTTATAAATTTGAATATAATCCAACTAGAACCACATAATATTTGGGACTAGACCAAATTTTCTTAACTTGTTGACATAATATACTACATTTATTCTTCATTATATAAGAAATATGTGATAGTTGAAAATATAATATCACTTTTTTTTATAATGAGAATTTAAAGTAATATTAATCTAAACATTATTTAGAACTAAAATGTAAAACTAAAGAAAAATACAACTAGATTAAGATATATTTTAAGACAAATTAAATGATATTAGTATTAATACAATATCGTTTTAAACAAAATATATTTTTTATTAAGTCAAAAAGATGTATTATATTAATATATAGTTTAAAATAACTTACTTTTTAAAATAATATATAACATCAATATATGTTAGGATGACCCAAAATATAGTTTGAACTCGTCCTTAAAATGTATGGGGTTTAATTTCTTAGATTCTACCCGTCAAAAGTATATCAACTCAAACCAAGAATTACTATGATCACATTTTATTATGGCTTTCGGGGTATAGTTGGGTGGTTATTTTTGGTTTGTTCCCAAGGTTATAGTGTATTTATAGTCATTTTGTTGGTAACAATAAAAATTAACCACAGAGGAGATAGCGAACCTATAAAATTCTTTTTATTGGATTCATTATTAAAAAGAGATTTTGACTTATTTAAAGTTTAACCAAAAAGTAAGTAAAATCTAATAAAAAATTATTTCTGACTAAAATCGAACTCGAATAATATTCGAATAGTTCAATCGTAACTTTGATACATTAACCACTTATATTTATTTACTTGGTTATATATATATATATATGGTATCCTTATATCCATATAAATATAATCTTTTATCTTTTGCTGATAAAAAATAAAAATAGAACAGGCCGAGTTATGAACACAGTTTAAACCCTGTTGGCTCATTTTCTCAAGATTTATAGTAAAGTTACTTAAGTGACATTTGATTAGATTCAGCTTGATTAAATCATGGGTTACCACCCACTATGTTGGCTCCATTATTAAGAATTATATATATACTAGTCTGTAACCCGTGCATACGCACGAGTCACTTGGTTAATAAAATTACAATCACAGGAGCATAATTGAATATTAAATAAATATATAATTATAATGTTGATGAAATGGAGATTGTTCAGAGAAAATAAACAAAACATAATTACATATATAACAAAATATAATCACATATAAAGCGAAAATTATAGCCACTTCCTTTCTCTTCTGATGACTATTTCCCAAATTCTTTCATGTGGCCGGTAATAGAATGATACCTCGTCTCCGTGATGGAAATTGTTTTCCCTGAGAAACTTGTACCATGGTCGGACGATACTTTTATCTTTAATGCCGCGGTCAAGTGTAACGACGTCCCATTGCAGAGGAGGTGCATTCTTCCTTAAAATTGTCAAGTGATTCTCACATTGTTTCAGATATTTCCTTGCATGTGATGGGATTTCCTGCGGATCATTTATAGAGATTAATAATGTTATTGAAATTCTCATAATAATGCAAGTTAATGTGATTGTATATTACCAGTGGTTGGGGAGCACCCAGTATACATTGGGTAATTTCAGTTCTCCAGGCATGTACACGGGAATGAAGTATTGGTCTACCACATGTCTGTTGATTCAGGGGAGGTGTAAAATGTAGATCAAAGATGGTGTTATCATCACAGGCAAAGAAGTTGATGATAATATACTCGTAAATTTTTAAATCTGCCCTGACGGTTGAGAGTCCATCTGCAAAAAAATATCTGCCTCGGTGTTGTTGGATCCGTATTGGGTAGGTTGCTCCATTGCATTTGAACCGAACTTCGTGTGGGTAATTGGGTGCCCATTGTTCATGGTAAAATAGGGGTATCTCTATGAATGTCTGGATATAAAAAGCAAGAAAATGCATGAAAAGAAATAATATGTCAAAAGAGAAAATGAAAAAAATTAAAGGAACTAAATGAAAATGATATAAACTTCCACGCGAAATCCACAGTCAAAGCAAAATGCTATATATTTAAAGTAGTAATGTGGTGAATTGAAAAGCATGCAAATGCAATGGAAGCATGGAAGTCAGCAGAAATAGGCAAAAACAGAACACGCAAGGCAGGAAACAGGGAAAAAACAGAACAAAGAGAAATGACATGATCAATAAAAAATCATGCAAATGGAATGTAAGCAATAACCAACAGATGCAAGGGAAGGAAAAAAAGCTTTTTGTATTTTAAACTATAACCTGGTCATTGTGGAAAGCTACTCTGAATTGCATGATTGCAGGTGGTCTCACAATTGGATATCTGATTTGCATGAACAAAAGATTTTCTAATGTCAAAAGTTTAAACCGAAAAAATAATGCATTGGAAGATATAAACTTTGTAAGAGTGGCTCCTTACTCTGGTTGAAGCGGTGGAGGATGAGGTACTCATCTTGGGTTTTTCTGAAGTAAAAGTATGGTGATGTGATGTTAAGATGATGTTTGCAGAGGAACGAGTAATATGGGTTAATAGTTTAGTGCACTTGATTAATTGATTTATCTTTTCGATGACATAAGTGGCGGTAGGTTTATGTTGGAAACGGTGTAAGTGAATAGTTGCTTCTTGAATGTGAAAGGCAGTGATGATATGAAGAGCCTCAAGGTGAATAGTTGTGGAAGTAACCGAACGGTTTTTTTCTGAATGGTTTCAGAAGTGATTGGACTTTAGTGCTGTTTGTGGTGTGCATATAATAGTTGGGCCTTAAATTCATTAATTTTTTCCATGAGGTTTTCGGCTTAATAGATTAATTAATAGATTAACAATGTAAAGTTCACCTAATCATTAAAGTATTTTGCACATTCCCGTGCTTGAAGTAATTGCAGTATCAACTTTGCCATCACCCATATCTTCTCAATTAATGCCCCTGTGAAACTGTTGTGTGTGCAGTTTCTAAAAAATCAGTAAAATGGAGGCACGTTAGAAAATAGAGAAGAATAGGCAAGATAGAGTAAAAAAAACTGAAATTCAAGCTGAAATAAATTAAAACAAAATGAAAAGGATTTTCTGTGAGGACTCTAATTCTCCCAGATAGATCAAGTTCCAAAGGATTGTAGTGCACTAACTACTACTACCGCTACTTAGTCATCCTTATTTATCCTTAGTTTTTTATTTATAATGTGATTTAAAAGATAAGATGTTTAACTGATCTAGCATATTTTGGTATTAATAAAACCACGTGTGTGTGTATATATATATGTATGTATGTATTTTTCTCGATGTGTGTCTGTGTGAAAGTGGTGATATGAATGGAATTGTCATTGTTATTTAAAAAATTATAGATTGGTTGTTGTTATTCTTGGTGGATTCTTAGTATTTAAAATCAATGGAATTGTCTGCAAGAAGTGATCACAAAAGAGTAGCACTGTTTCAGAAAGCATCAGAAAAGAATTTAAATTGATTGTCAATTCTCAATATTTAATATCAATTGAATTGTATTGAAGGTTGTAATAACTCAAATTATATAATGCAGTGATAATATAATATTGAACAATTGATTATTAAAGAATAGAACTGTTTGAAAAAGCATGACAATAGAATTGAATCTGATATTAAACAACTGAAACTTAACTTTTAATGTTTCTGAACACTTCTTTGTATACTACATTGGTGGTGGAATTCATGCTTTTCTACTCATCATCATGAATCAGAATTTTTAATCCTTTTGCTGAGTTGACCCTTGACAATGCAACATATAATTGGCCATGAGTGAATACCGGTGTCGGCAAATAAAGTCCAACCATGGATAGTGATTGTCCCTGTGACTTGTTTATTGTCATTGCATAAGATAGCATAATCGGAAATTGTCTTCTTAATAGTTTAAACGGCCAGGGTGATTGTGAAGGAGACATTGACATTCTTGGAATATAAACAGTGAGGCCAATGTTTTTACCTGAGATAATTTCAGTTGCAATTACATGTTTTGCCATCTTTGTTACCACTAATCTAGTACCGTTACATAGACCTTGATTTTGGTCGAGGTTTCTTAACAGCATTATAGGACTTCCAATTTTAAGTTTGATAGAATGAGTTGGCAAACCGGATGTTTTCAATGAATTAAGGAATTCAATAGTAATTAATTGGAAATATGAATTCTCACTGGTTTCTGATTTATCAATGGAATCAGAGCTTAGATATTCCATGTGGTCACCTATGATTTGCAAAATTACAATTTCAGTGGTTATATTTTTGTCTAAGCAAGTGACAATTAAATAAGTAATGATATAATTACCTGGAATGAAGGATAGCACGTAATCATTGATTTGTTCTACCGTTTCATTTGTTAAAGCTAGTATTGCCTTCGATTTAAAGAATTCAGGATTATTGTGGTGCTGATCTAAGTCTGGGAATGTTGATTTGACTATAGCACTGATTGAATCATCATATTGAGTAATGAGTAGATGAGCAGGAATTTGAATTGTAGCATAACCATCATTTTCATCATCTATAATTCCATCTCCAATGTCTAGAATCCATTTAGCAAATGTGGCAGTTTCTTGTTCATCAACTGATTCTAGATTGCTGTGTAAGCGCATGTTTTTTGTCAAGGTCAATATTTCACACGAATCCCATAGATAGGATGAATTGATTGCTGCATTTACAATGTTTGAGCGCGTTCCTCTTGGGATGACTGGTAGTATTTGGCAAAAATCTCCACCAAATACTATAACTTTGCCTCCAAATATTTGATTTGACTTTGATTTATCTGTGATAATATCTCTTAAACTTTGATCAAACACTTCAAAATAGAATTTCTGGGCCATTGGTGCTTCATCCCAAATTATTAGGCTTGTCTGGTTCAATAATTCTGCTAATTTGATGCCTTGATGGATATTACATGTTGAGTCTTCAAAAATTGGTATAGGAATTTTAAATCTGGAATATGCAGTTCTGCATCCTGGTAATAATAGAGAGGCTATTCCGCTAGAAGCAACAATAATTACAATTTGATTTTTTGCTCTCAATGAACTTGCTAATGTTCTCCATATGAATGTTTTTCCTGTGCCTCCAAATCCGTATAGAAAAAACATTCCACCTTCATTGTTGCTGACAACTTGGATAATTCTGTGATAAATTATTTTTTGTTCATCTGCATTGATAGGTAAGCTTATGTTATATTGAAATGAAGATTAATTTAGTCATTGATGGAAACAATTAAGTGAGGGTAGATTGCCTGTTATTAATAGAATATTAAAAGCATCAGTATAATTTATAATTTGCAATGACAACTTTTTATAAGATGTTAACTGTCATTAATAGAATTTATAATATATGAAAAGGTATATTGCCTGTCATGGATGGAAAAAGATGTTCAAATTCTGATCTCGTTTCATCATGGTTGTAGTCGAGTTCTGATAATACCAAGTTGTTTTGTAGGTAGGATGTGAGATTGATATCCTGAGGATATGGCATTGTAGGATAGTCTTTTAGTGATCTTTGGTTTATGTGTAATAGTTGTTCAATTTCAATCAATGTCAAATTTCTAAGAGTATCATCATTGATCTGTACTTCTAAGAAAAAAAAAGCAAGTTGTTAGTCAATAAAAAATAAAAATTAAGTTGGTAGTGAATGATTGTGACCATTGTTGTGGAACATAAAAACTGTTACAGCCTACTTAAGTTGATTGTTGATTTAGTATATTGATATGCAATGTCATAAGCTAGCCAATGCCAACATTGATTCCAAACTTCTTCAGGTTTGCTCATGGCACCTGTTAACAGAATTAATACAAATAATTTCCTTAGATAATTAGCTGTGCCCCAGTCTTTGGCCTCTTTGATTGCCTCAACATATTCTCTGTCATCTTGTAGAAAACCCATTGCAAAACATGCTTCTCTATATGTTGGATATTGGATATTCGCAACAGTCCTGATATCCTCAAATGAAGTAGGTCCTTTGCAGCTGCCAAACATCATTGTTAAATAAAACAATTCTCCTGTGGTTGGTGGTACCCATATCAGTCTTCCAATGGTATATCCTTTTTTTCTAGGTTGCCATGATCTGTTTCTTTTATTATATACAAACTTTGACACAAATTGCGAATAAGTTAGATTCTTGGCCTCATCAAAATCTTTATTAGTGTTCATCCAAGCTAGGAATTTTGAATCTGAAATAGTTGGTTTCGATAGTACATCATCTATATCATCATGATCTTCATAAATAATGTTGTGTTGATCTGGAAGATGAAAATACAATCTCTCAACAGCAGGCTTTCTACCATGGATTGGAAAAGCAAATATTCTCCAAGCAGCTTCACAGGAAGAAATGTATTTGTGATATAGGTTGGTTAGTAAAAATAATAGTTAGATAATAAATTATGCAGGTTAAGATGAAATTACCTGCAATCTAGATATTCTTTAAGTTCATCATTTTGAATATTTACATTTTGAACTACATTATCGCTATCAGAAAGCATAACAACAGTCACCCTATCATAGCCTTTGTTTATGTATTTAAATAAATATTTGATTGAAGTACTTTGATTACACCATTCAATATTTATATGAGCCCGATATTTTTTCAGTAATTTTGGATTGTAAGGTACTACATATCTGTTATCAATGATAACATCATTCTTTGAAATTGAATGACCATTGTTTCTTCTACGATAGACTGGATAACCGTTTGAATCCAAAAGAGTCTGAGGCTGAAATTGTTTAGGATAAAAACGACTGCATTTGCCTTCTTTCATACATGGAGAGTTGGGTTGTAAAATTCTGCATGGGCCATGTATCATATGGTTCTCCACCAATCTGTAGAGTTCTGGGTCATCTTGATGGGAAGGTATTTCAGCTGATATTATCTTATCAATGTCAGTTGAAGATGGATATTTATTGTCTGGATGTAGAAATAGTAATAAATGCACGTGAGGGAGTCCTCGCTTTTGAAACTCTATAGTATGCATATCTGTGATCCACAAAAGATAAAGTTACGATGGTAAGTATAATTCTGTATTTCATATTTGTAAAAGTGTTGGTTAAATTGTAATATTTTAGCTATTAATATCTATGTTATAGAACAAAGAAAAATCTCCAAATGACCAACTAATATTTGTATTTAATTTAAGTATAAAAACTGATGATCAACTAAACTCTATAAAATGCATATCTGTGATTCACAAAAGATAATGTTATGATGGCAAGTATAATTCTGTATTTCATATTTGTAAAAGCGTTGGTTAAATTGTAATATTTTAGCCATTAATATCTGCATTATACAACAAACAAAAATGGCCAAACGACCAAGTTATATTTGTATTTAAGTATAAAAATGATGGTCAACTTACATGCAACCACTTTTCCCAGTAATTGACCCTTTGTTAAGTCTGACAGCATGTGTTCATATTTTAATCTGAAAATTCGTGATACAATATCTAGCCTGTCTATCAGTTTGAGATTCAAAGGTGAAAGTAATCTACGAATTTCAGGCCAATTTGGATTACAGGTTAGAGTAATAAAAAGATTTGGAAAACCAACATGACTGCATATTGCCATACCGTCAAAGTAAAGTTGATCCATATAACGTGGGCTCCCAACAAACATTGAGGGTAAGATGACTCTTTTTCCCTTGGTTAAGCCTTTAGCTGTTCCAGTATCCAATGAAGTTTGTAAGCTAGAATACTTATCAACTCTAAGCTTCTTTTGGTTGTTTCTGATATAGCTAAGTCTTTCAGATTCCACCATGGTATAACCATCAACAATGAATTGTTGAAATAATTTTCGAGAATGCAATAAAGTCTGTGCTTCATTTGACCTGGACTGAAGTCTATAAGCAAACCACTCTCTCATTGTCAAACGGTTTCGCTTTCTTTTTTTGCTGGATGAAGTAAAACGATGAAGTATGTCAGCTCTATATCCGTCTTCTCCATAAGGAAAGAGTAGAGGATACTGTAGTGGTAGATAGCTAGGATGAAGCTCATGGATTCTTTGTAATTCTACATTTTGAGTTTCAACAATAATGTCTCTTTTTGAGCCTGGATGAAAATCGCCAACAATAAGTGCAACAATTTCCGGAACATTAGGCATATTATATACACGACCATCTTTTCCCCGAGCAACTATGAGTTGCAATTTGATATTATTGGCTTGATCGGCTGCCAATCTATCTCTGGGCATTCTAAAACTTTTAGCATGAGAATTGTGTTGATCGAGCATGTGACTTAAAGCTGAAACAATATGATTCTGAATTCTGGAATATTGACTGAAAAAACAATATTTAAAAATATCCATAACTGCACAAACTATTGAAAGTGAATGAATAATTTTCTCACTGACAGAAATAAAAGAACTTCTACCTCATGACATTAATTCTATTTTGCACTTCATTTTCTGTGTCAAAGATATATAGCTGTGCAAATTTGGGTTTTTTCCCAGGCATTGGTAATAGACTGCCTATTCTATGGCATGGTTGCCCTTATTTTGATCGTCGTAGGTCCTCTTGAATTATTAATTGTTTTATCTAGCTTAATTCCAGCAGAAGTAAAGGCAAACATTATGTTGTATGCTCGCAAGTTATGTTGATAATTTTTACTATCAATTGTATCATCATGAAATATAAGTTGTTGCAGATATTGGGGTGGATTTTGTAATAATGGCAATTCAACTTTGCCATCTCCACTACATAAACTGAACCTTGGATTCTGACAATTCTTATTTTTTGATATTCTTTCATCATACCACATTTGTGCATTACAATATCTATATTGGATGAGTTGATCACCAAGATCAGAATATCCTGAAATTGTTCAATATCATAGTACAATATCATGATCAGAATTTTGAATATTAATTTAAGAACATGTACAGTAGCATCTGAAATTGGAAATCAGAATTATAGTCATTACCTTTAGTGTTGATTACAGGCTGATTAGTTGGAGATTGACAATCCTCGAAGGGATTCATAAAATTAGAGCCTGAACCTGCATAAATTAGAAATATATATAATAGCAATATTTGAAACATAGCAAAAAAGAACAGGAAACATTTTTTTCCGGTACCTTGTGTGGATTCAGAATTTTCACTTTCTGATGAATCAGAAACAATCACTACAAAATAGAGAGGAAACAAAAGAACATGTGATTAAGGCAGCTAAGTAAATTCATTTCTTCCAGAACATGGTATATCAGATGTCTCACTATTATATTCTGAAGTGCAATTAACTGTTGGTTGTGAAGATGACTGAGCATGACCATGTCGCTTCTGCTACATAACACATTTTCTGTTGGTCCTTGCTTTTGCAAAATCGCATCTCTTTGCATGTTGATAGTTCTGCATGTTGAAAATGACTAAAGGCAGAATTGAGTTAATTGTGAACTAAACAATAGATTCACATTCAAACAAAGATCCAAATACTTGTTTTAAATGTGCAGAAACTACAATAAAATTAGAAGATGGAAAAAATCGAGGATGAAGCATTTCATTGTTTCTTGATTATAGCCTGACTATTAGTGGTGACATAAATTAGAAATACATATAATAGCAATGTGTAAACCATAGCAAAAAAGAGGATGAAACATTTTTTTTTCAGTACCTTGTGTGGATTCAGAATCTTCACTTTTTTGATGAATCAGACGCAATCACTAAAAAATAGAGAAAAAACAAAAGAAAATGTGATTAAGGCAGCTAAGTAAATTGATTTATTGCAGAACATGCTATATGAGATGTCTCACTATTATATTCTGAAGTGCAGTTAAGTGTTGGTTGTGAAGATGACTGAGCATGACCATGTCGCTTCTGTTGCATAATACGTTTTCTGTTGATCTTGGCTTTTGCAGAATCAGATCTCTTTGCATGTTGATAGTTCTGCATGTTGAAAATGACTAAAGGCAGAATTGGGTGAATTATAAACTAAACAACAGATTTATGTTGAAACGAAGAACCAAACGCTTATTTTAAATCTGCAAAAACTACAATAAAATTAGAAGATGGAATAAATTGGAGATGGGGGACTTCATTGGTTATGGATTATAGGCTGACTATTAATGGTGGAATTTCCTGGATTAGATATGTTTGCATGTTGCCAATTCTATATATTGAAAAAGGGTAATGATAGAATTGCCTGAATTGTAAGGCAAAGAGATGAGACCAAAGGTAGATGACATAGCAAAACTATGATGCAACATCAACAGCTAGCAAAATTGGTAATATAGAAATCATGACACTTGGTTTTGGCAAAAATTGGGTTTTGGGACTGTTGCTAAGCTTGCAATGAAAAATATTGTCTATTTAGGACTCTGGTGGCAATCTAAACACACAAACCAAGGCCATGATGGAAAATAGGTAAGGTAGAAATGATCATAGTTATTGGCGGAAATATTGACTTCTGTAACTGCTACTAAGCTTGCAATGGAAGACATTGTATATATGTTGATAAATTTTCCATTCACTAACACAAATTTGTTTAATTTGTACGCTCAAATCTATTAGCTCATGTGTTCAATTTGAAATATGAAATTTCTATTTTACATCTTTTATTTGGCATTATGTAACCTTGTCCAGCACATCACAAATTTTTCTTTGATTTCTCTTCGCCATAGATTAGACCTGTTTTATATAGTTCTACTTTGCTGTAGTTAAAATCAAGATTAAAGTTGCGTAAGCCATCAATGAAGTTAAAAATTGCAACTGAAATATCGAACACATGATTTTAGCAAAGCAGTGATAGCTACAAAATTGGAGTGATAACATTCATGGCAAACACATTCCAAATAAGGAAATATGATGTCAAGATAGAAACTTTGATTAATTTAAAGAGCACCTCGATTGATAAGGAAAACTGAAACTAAAAATTTAACACAATCCTCTGCATGCTATTTTTTTCTTAATCTGGTTTTTTTCCAGTTATTTTCACGCAATTCAGATGGGAATGGAATTCATTAAGCAGTTAATCAAGAAACAGATTAAAAACGTGAGAATATCGAGTAGCAACATCATCGCCAACGTAGCTATAAATTTTCCTCCTTGGTTGTTTCTTAATATTTGATGTTATTTGAACACCAATTTATCTCCTTCACTGTTTTTTTTATTTAGGCTAACTCCGCCATTAATTTGTTAGAACCATATAGACCATCAAAGGTATGATAAACAACAATTCAATTGTATCGAGGACAAGCAAACAAAGAATACTGGGAAAATCAATTGTTTTCAATGCCATATTTAATATAAGAAAACTTGCAATACTACAGTAGGAACACAATATGGACAAATCTCAATTTAGAACGTCTAAAAGCATGAATAAAAAAAAAACGATTTTCAAATGTGCAAATGCAGTGATAACAAAAATTACATAATTGTCTGTTCTATATGCCAATATTTTAATAGCAGCGTGAAAACACAACAATAAGAATCTGGAATCAGCTAAATTAGCTCTTATGAGAATGTCTTGTTAATTTGTTAGACGATAGTTGGGCTGGCGAAATTTGAGAGCTCCCTAACTCTTCATCGGCTTCATCAGATGACATCCGCTTTTTGGGTGTTAAAGGCAATCCCGCAACCGGATCATGGTCAACTGTGACAGACAGAGATTGTTGCATAAAGCATAAACTGGTAAATAAAAAAAAAATATAAGATATCAATGTTCATGACAGCAACATTAACTCACACATTCAGCATGCGTAGCATCATTGCAATCAACATTGGAAGGATCTATTTTGGAACATGCCTGCACCATATATAAGTTGATGATAGTCAAACTCATGAATCATATCATCATGACAACAACGACTAAAATAGATATCAGAAAAGAACACCTCACTATCAGGCAGCATCTCGAGAACAACATTGATCAAATCCAGGTCTTTTGAGTATCTAAGTACAACTGCATTTTTGAATTTTGATTGAATCCTGACCTTAAAAGCAAACACATGACCCAACAGTTTGTCAAGTGCTTAAGGGGAAGCATTCAAATCAAGATCACCATCCTGCCAGAAACAACACAAATTCACCAGCTGCCAGTTACAACTCGAAGAACAAAATATAATACATAAAATGAGAAGCAGCATATGATAAAGCATGAACATACTTCAATCTTGACCCTATTCACATCATCAGCTGTTTCACCAATCAATTTAGTACATTCACGGTCCCAGAGCAAAAATTTGCTACTCTCATTGTTTTGGGTAACCATGACTTCAACTCTATACCTACCAATTTAGATGCCAGTCAAAAACAAAATACTGAATAAAACATGTTAATGGACTAAAACTCCAATTACCTCAGAACAGGCTGATCATTATCCTTGCCACATCCACATGTGAATGGTCCTGTTTGGATGTCAGTTTTCCTATGACATTGAGCACAGACTGGATAACACCATGAATGGTTATCCATGACTATTTTGCTAATAGTCCCCACCGTAACTCAAACAACGTCCTTTTAAAAAACCATAACAATCAAATTGCCAACAATAAAATTCCATTGTTAGACACATTAGCTATAATATATGAATGCGAACAAATCTAGCCAAATTTGACTTCCAACTACAATGAATATAAAATAAACACAGATAGCAGGTCCACCTCAGAAATGACATTGATTTCTAAAATAGTTTTGGCTTCAGCCTTTAAAACAAACGAATCCTTTGATGATAGCTAACTTCCCCCTGAAACTTATGAGCTTGCTTGATCGCCAGGTAGCAAAACTCGACTCACCTCAACACCTAAATCTAAAAGCCTAAGCCAATCGAATAAATAGAATAAAGCAACAGAAAACAGTCAAGACGATTGTCACACGAATTTAACAACCACAGAGCAAAGATGATAAGCAAAATACCTCTCTTTAAATTCCTGAATTTCCAATATAGGATCATTAATCAATAGTTTTGACGCCTTGAAGGAATTGCTCACTGAAGCTGGATAACTTCCTGTAAATGCCAACAACAACAACAACAAAACTCAGCTATTGAGTATCCAAATCAGCAAATAAAATATCATACTTACCCTGTGCATCTTTTATTCTGGCATGTGTCAATATAATAACCATCGACCCATCATCCCCAGGTTCATTCAAATAGGATAGGAACTGAGTACAGTAATTCTCCCAAAGTGTGCAAGACAAAATTTCACCACTACAGTAAAGAAACAACATTACGTCCATCACCTCATAAGGATAAGATAGACATAAGCACAATGCAAAATGAAAAATAAAATTCTCGACAATATAAACTCTAAATAACCAAATATACACAGGAGATAGCAAAAACTATGATTAACCATAACCTCAAATCCTTCATTCTAAAAACAACCCTGGTATTTTTCGATGAAACATGCCGAAAGACCACCTGATCAACGACCCCAATAATATCTTAAACCACCAGAAATGAAAATAGGTCATCGAAAAAAACCCAAAGAAGTTATGATCAAAATGAAAGCACAAATTGTGACTGTACTCACCAACCAATAGGCCAGACACAAAATTGCCAGCAACAACATTTGCAAATTCAACAAATCTAAATTCCTTAAAAGGCAGTTCATGCAAATCAGCTTCTCTAACAACTGTCACTCCAATAAAAAATAACTTGTACTCATGTTCGCACACTCTAAATTGGCCATCATTCTTAACAACTTTGAAATTATGCATAACATAAGTGCAATTCTCTTTCAAATCAGCTTTCCAAGACTTGAGGTGGTCCGATTTACAAATAGCATGAATTTGATCACCCTGAAATATGCAAACTATATAATCAATAAATGACATGAACAACAATCCAACAATCAAATAGAGAGCACAAAATATACCTCATAATCAACAAAAACCATTTCCGCTTGCTCAGACTTGTTAGGAGTCCCAACGAACCAAAGATCGGTGATCCTAACAGCAAGCTTAAGCGTTTCTTTTGATCCATCAATAGACCAAATCTTGTCATGAATCCTCGCCATAAAATTACATAGACCTGCCAATTCTAAATGAAAAATGTAATAAATCCAATGCTAACAAAAAATAGAATAGCAACACACACTCAAATGACACATGCAATAACATTTCAATGAATAACAAAATAACATAAAAACAATGATACTATTCGTTGAACTACTAAGCCAATACATGCAACAACCTGAACCAAAAAAGAAAAGCCAAATTAGCAAATAGCAGAGAAGCAGAAACAAAAATTATATCTCTGAACAAATAATATTGCAACCATCAACAAACAAATAGAAAGGCCGAAAACAAACACAAAAAAGTTCAGCTTTTGGAAAACAGAATACCAACCCATCCTTAAACCACACATGCAATAAGATTTCCATCAATGCCAACATACCACAAAAAGTATTACACTATCAATCAAGCCAACGAACAATAACAGACAAATGGAAGCCAACAAAAAGAAAACTAAGAATTTGTAAATAATAAAAAACAGAATAGAACACGTGCTAGAGCAACATAAACATGCAGAATCCAAAATCACCAAACAACAAAAACCTGACAAAATCACACATGCACAACACACAAACAATAATATGGTTAATAAAAAAACACACAAGCACAACAGACGAACAATAATATGATTAACCAAAAACCATGTAAATACAATCCAACCATCGAAGCCAGTGATAAGAGACAAAAAACAAAAAAGCCAACTCAGCAAAAAAGCAAAAAAAAAAACAGAACCAAACAATTATAGCTCTAAAGGAATAATACGATCAATCCAAAACCATGTAAATGCAATCCAAAGAACAACTGACAAATGCAGGCCAATGAAAAGAAAAGCAAGAATTTGTGAACAATAAAGAATAGAACAGAACACGTGCTAGAAGAACATAAACATGCACTCGAACCTTCAACCACAAAAGAACGGAAATCACGAACTGGAAACCACAGCCTCACGCCAAAATCCTAAACAACAGAACAACTATATTGAAGATGGAAGCCAACTAAAAACAAATGAAAAAAGTGAAACAAATGCAATCAGCAACTTGGAACTTGCTAGTGAAAGAAGTAAAAAATGCTACAAAGAAGCCACGTACACCACCAACCACCAAAACTGCAAACGACAATCTAATCACTCAACAACACACCAAGCTACGTGGCTTAAAACCATAATCATAGAACCATAAAATAACACATGGCAGCAAGGTGGCAGAAAACCAACCCAACCTTGAAGGGCATAAATGACCAAAAAACAAAAAACTTGGACAGGTGTCAAGCTCTCAGCTATGGGTATTTTGACCAAAAAACCAAAATTTTGGACAGTTGTCAAGCTCTCAACCATGGGTATTTCAGTATTTTCCACATACTTCAATTTTAGTATATAGATATTGATTTACCTGTCATTTAGTGTATGTGTGTAAAAATCACAAGTCAATGGCACGTATCTTTGCATTCCTGATTCTCCACACAAAATATTATGACTACAACAATAAATCGTGTTCTAGCGAGATTGGTAACTATCCGAACTAATAATTGTGAAAGGGAAAGGTTAAGAGAATTAATATTTTGTTTTAATTTATTTATCCAAAAATATTATTGTAATTTAATTTATATTTTTTATAAAAAAATAATTTCACTTTCCTCTGTCCTCTCTCAACTCTCACACGATGCCATCACTTCTAACTGCACATTCATTTCCACCACCCAGATGCATCTATATTCATATTTGAATCAATATTTCATATTTTGTGAGTTTATCTTTAATTATATTGTTGTGGGCTTATATGGATCTTTTCCTTACTTATATGATACTAAATTTTTTTATTTCTAGCCGATGTGGGACTTTACACCTCACATTGTTGCTTTAGGCGGTTTATTCCACCAATCTCCCCCTCAAGTGTGAATCAATACATATGATAGTCTTCCCCTCAAGCAGAAGTCACTTTCATTCCATGAGCATCCAATGGTGATCCTTAGAACTTAATTATGGCTATCCAGGCCCGCCTAGTCATTGCTACCAACATACTCTAGTACCTTTCGATACAAGGGATTCTCATGTTCATGGATCCATCATCGTCATCTTAAAAGTCAGAAGTGATCAAAATAAAATGAAAGATTTAAAAAATGGTGAGTTGCACAACACAGTTTTTACACAAAAATGAAAATAAAATAAATGATATAAAATATATTTAATTATCAATTTAGTCCTCATATTCAAAAACATTTCAATTAGGTCTTTCAATTGTTAAAAATACATCAATTGAGTTATTTTTATCCAATTGAGTTTGACGGTGTTAAATTATATATTACAACAATTTAAATAATGAATAATGCTGGTTAAAATCGTCATTGTATTATTATGCATGAAAGTGTGAATCAATACATATGATAGTCTTCCCCTCAAGCAGAAGTCACTTTCATTCCATGAGCATCCAATGGTGATCCTTAGAACTTAATTATGGCTATCCAGGCCCGCCTAGTCATTGCTACCAACATACTCTAGTACCTTTCGATACAAGGGATTCTCATGTTCATGGATCCATCATCGTCATCTTAAAAGTCAGAAGTGATCAAAATAAAATGAAAGATTTAAAAAATGGTGAGTTGCACAACACAGTTTTTACACAAAAATGAAAATAAAATAAATGATATAAAATATATTTAATTATCAATTTAGTCCTCATATTCAAAAACATTTCAATTAGGTCTTTCAATTGTTAAAAATACATCAATTGAGTTATTTTTATCCAATTGAGTTTGACGGTGTTAAATTATATATTACAACAATTTAAATAATGAATAATGCTGGTTAAAATCGTCATTGTATTATTATGCATGAAAGGTCGATGGTCATAGGCTGGAAAGGTCGTCGGAGTTACAACAATGGAGTTGGTGTTGTTTGTGAGGCTTACGCATGAATAATGAAAGAAATATGAGGATGCACTAAATAGGACGAAGCCGCCCCCATGGAAATAAACAATGAAAGGGAGTGGTCGAGAAGGGTGGGAGGTGTTTCTTGATTGGTTGATGATTACGCCTTCAATAAGGACCGGAAGGGTGGAATCGAGTGAGGGTGATGTGGGTGGGTCATCATGTTCGCAAAGGGGTTGTCGGCTCAATTTTCAAAATAATAATAAATATAATGACGATTTTTAACTACCACTATTCATAATTTAAATCATCATAATTCATAATTTAACAATGTTGACCTCAATTGAACAAAAATGATTCAATTGATGCATTTTAAATAATTGAAGGACCTAATTGGAACATTTTAGAATTTAGGGACCAAAATTGACGCATTCTAAATAATTTAGAAACCGAACTAATAGTTAAGCATATAAAATAAGCTTTTAAAATAGAGAGAAAAAACCTCCATGTGCTCCTCGTGTACTTGTTTCCATTTGACGGTTACATGTGTACTATGTACATATATAATCAATTATGTTAAGACATAATTGATTACATATGCATGTATAACAAATTATGTTATATGTTAACATATAACATAATTTTATAACATAATCAACTATGTTATATTTTTTTTTATTACCCTGATATTTGTACAAAGTATTTATTGGCTTTGTCAATGACTAATCTTTGTTAGAGAATTTAGTTACCTTTGATGGGATCTCTCCTCTAAACCACATTTTTTCATCCACAAAACTAGAACCGAAAATCTTTCTTTAGGAGACCAAACCCAATAAATAATAATAGAGTTGTCAAATTTGGTTAAGCCTGATGGCTTATCGGGCTATGATGTAAAAAATTTAGCCTAAAGAAAATCAATCCAATTTGGCCCAACCTAATGGACCAGGCCGAGCTTATGCCTATTTGTCCCAAGATCATTTTTTTTTATTTTTTATTCTTTCCTTATAAAATTAGTGTAAATTTAAGCAAAATAAAAATAAATAGTAAGCCAATTTGGCCTAACCTAACTAGCCAAATGAGTTAGGTTAGGCCACAAAAAACATGACCTATAAGAGATTCGGGTTAGACCAGGCTGATCCACTTGACAATTCTAAATAATAATAGTAAAAAATAAGGATAATAGTAATAGTAAAATAATTATGATAAATAATAATAATAAAATAGATAATGAAAATTATGTTAATCTTTCTTACCTTTCTAGTCATTTTAATTCAAATATTTCATTTATTTTGCACTCTCCTTCATCTAAATCAAGCAACCTCTATTTAAAGAAATATTTAGTGAGTTTTTTTAAATTTTGATAAAATTTTAATGTGAATTTTTTATCTGTAGAATCAAAGACAAGTATAAAGGTGTTTACAACAACTCACACACCTTATTTGAATAACTGAGCTAGATCCCTTTGATTTTAAAATTATGAATTAAAAATATTTGAAAAGGCATTTAAAAGTAAAATAATGTTGTCAACTAAAATTATATACATAATTCTTTTGAAAATATACATAATTTATTTAAAAGAGTTTAAATTTCAAAAATTAAGAATCACATGTGACATATTTTAAAAGAGAATGGTGGTGGTGGCAGCAGTGCCGATGGTGCTGGTAGTGGTGGCAACCAGTGGGTGTGGTGGTAGTGACAATGGTATTGGTTGTAGTGGTGATGGTGATAATGGTGGTGGTGTTGGTAGCTGTGCAAATAGTGGTGATGGTGTCGGTGGCAGCGGAAAGGATCATTGTCAAATGTAGGAAGTGCGTATTTTTTTTAAAACTAAAAATTAAATGTACAAAACTTTTTTTTGTTGGTTTTGAAAATGAATATAAATGTGTTTTTAGAATAAGTTAAAAATCATTTCAACTCTATTTTTATCGAACACATTTTGTCTTAAAAATATATTTAAAAATTAAAAACCAAAATATGCAACCACCATAAATGGGCCCTAAATTACTTTTAAGAAAATGTACTAAAGTTTTTTGGTCTACCCATGGTTATCAAACTCTAGAGTTAATTCGTAGACTCTTACGAGTTTAAGAGTCTACTTGGTCCACACGGGTTAAATCACAAGCAAACCTGTTTTTTGGTAGACTTGTAGTGGACTCAAACCAAACTCATGCAAACTCGCGAGTCTAGGACGAGTCACACGAGTTTACTTGGAAAAAAAGGGGCCTTTACGACGTTGTTTGGTGCAGCCTAAAAAAAATTGAAACTCGTTTAGGGAATTAGGATAGCCATTTCTCGATCCTTTTTGCTTCTTCATTTGTTCCCTCTCTATCTCCCAATTTCTCCTTGTTCTTCAATCCCTAAAATGACCCTGAAACATCATGATTCATGACGAGTTCAAGATGCGAGACGCGAGTTTGGTGGTTCGATTGTGAAGGTTGAGCGTGAGATGCGAGTTCGATGGTTTACCTCAGGTTTGAAGGCTCAAGCCCGAGATGCGAGTTCTCCAATCACGACGAGCCCAAGACACAAGTTCTCCAATCACCTCTGGATCGGTTGTAACTTGTAATCGTGTAAGCACAAAAAGTCCCAATCCTCTGTTTTGGACTTTTGGTTGGTTCTGTAATTTTGTTTACTAACATAGTTACATGAGTAATAGAATTGAGAGAAATATGTTAATGTAAATGGAGGGTCCTGTATCCTGATGGAGGCTTGTGTGGAGCGAGAACGGGCTAGTGTTTCCCAAAATCATTTATAGGAGGCTGTGATATTATCATGGTTACCATTGATTTATTTCCCGTCTTATTGTCATTTTTCTTATCTTTATTGTAACATTATAGGTAGGGATTATATTTCCAGTCTTGCCTCATGGCCAAATTTGTAGGCAATCTTTTAAATCACAAGTTTTGGATCAGTATTCAGAAGTACTATAACATTGAAAGGCATAATCGACATGATTGACATACGTTTTATTGTTTTGCACTGAGAATCAATTTGATAGAATGAACTTGATGAGCTTTCCATTTGAATGAATGCATGAAAGACCAAAAAAGCATCGCCCTGTGATTAATTTGTTTAATTTTGTTACTAGTTATAACTTATGACACACCTTATTTTTCCTAATTAAGATTCACATTTGGATAATTTGAGATATAATACCTTTGTTGCATGATTTGTGTAGCGGGTTAATTTGTTCTATTCTGACAATGATCAACATAGGTTTATCATATATCTTTAGGCAGTACATGTACATCGATTTTTTCTTTTGTGGAATGAACCGAAAAATGAATATTTTTTAATATGCAGGATGGGAAAGGTTGACATAGTAGGAATGCAAAAGCTTTGATCAAATTTAGATTTTAATATTTTAGATTATGTACATTTTATTATAGCTTGAGACAAATATGTCAATATCTTTGTTCATGACTTGGATTAGGTATAGTAAAACGAATGATATTTATAGGTATTTTTTATTTATGAAATAGACTCTTACCATTTTACTAATCGAGTTTAGGAAACTGTTATGCGTCTAAGTAAAAATTCAATTTTGATAATCTTGGGTCTACCAAGGATTCAAATCCGAAAACTTTAGTTAAAAAAGAACAATTTGACACCAATTAATCCACGTGATATATGTACTAGAGTTTAATATTGAATAATTCAGAAACCCAGCATATGCCTTTAAATCTCCTGAATAAGCGGAATATATTCCTCAATATTATTCGGTAAGACACCTATTAGTTGCAGTTATGGAATTAAACTATATATTAGTCATACTTCTGTACCTAAACCAAATGCACTTCTTTGATAATATAAAGAAAAGCTTACCAGTTGATTAGAAAATTAAAAATGAAAACTTTATAAGAGAATGTTTATGTATGCTAACAAACACGAATTTGTTTATGGAGTAAAAAAACAAAACACGTATTTCTTCAATAATCTACAATATCCTCACATGCATCATGTTCACTTTAAAATATTTAAGACCAAAAAGCTTATACCTAGCAGATTCCAAATTCCGGTATTGTCAAACAGCTTATGCAAATGCACTAACTACTTAAATTGTCCATATCCTCAAATGAAATGATATTCTTTGTGCTTTTTAACCCAATGAAATGATTCGAATTCGAAGAGCATATATTGTTGTCTGTTGTGAGGCCTGGCGTTTCTGTCTGACCTTACATGGGGACTGGATTATAACATAATTAAGTCTTCTCGAAACTTACAATGAATGGATGTGTACTATCACCGATTCACCGTGTTTGGTTTGGAAAATGTCATTTTTTTTTTATAATCTACTATCAATAACATAATATATTATTACTAAAATAATGACATTTAGTTAATATATTTATTATAAAATAATACTTTATCAATAATATAATAAATTAAACTATTTATAGTTATGATAGATAATATAAATATCACTCAAGAGAGTCAAACTTACTTAAGATATAAATGGTAAAATTAGTATTTAATATAATTGTATACTAAAAACTTAATCATATTTATTTTTACTCAGAAATTATTTTTAATTATGATAGAGAACACAAATATCATCAGAGTAAAACCTGCTCAAAATATAAACAACAAAGTTGTTTTAAGCATTTAACAAAATTACATACCAAAAACTTTATGATATCTATTTTTATTTTGAAATGCTATAAAATTATTTTTACATAAATGTATTATTAGTTTATTAAAACTAATTTATCAAAATATTTTTTTTAAAAAAATTTAAATTACATACTCAATATATCATAAATTAAATAAGTTTTAATTATATATTTTTATGATAGAGATCACAATTATCATTCACATAAAACAATTTTACTCTATGTCATTATAGGTGAACCATTACAGGAAAAGAACTTATTCTGCTAGTATTTAACATGGTTGTATATAAAAAATCAACAATATTTGTTTTTAATTTAAAATCCTATAAAATTATTTTTACCTAGAAATCATATAAATAAATTTAAATATGTTCATAAATGAATATTTGTGTTTTTTAATATTTATATTTTAGGGTTTAAATTTTTATCCAAAAATTAATTTAAATCTAAATTATTCAATATATTTATTACAAAGTAGTTTGTTATTACAAATTAATTTTATAATATTTACTCAAAAATATCACAAATTAAATTATTTTTTAAGATAGATATCACAAATATTATTTAGGAGAGTCCCACCGACACCATTATGTACAAACCATTATAGATAACAAAGCTCTTTGAGTATTTAACATAAATTTATATCAAAGACTCAACAATATATATTTTTTAAATTTGAAATCCTATAAAATCATTTTTACTTAGGAACCGTATACAATTATTTCATAAATTAATATTTTGTTGAATAATATTTATATCATGTGATTGAAAATTTTATGCTAAAAAATAATTTAAATCTAATTATTTAATATATTTATTATAAATTAATATTTTGCCTCTATATTTAATAACTCCATTATTAAAAAAATAATTAATATTTATATAATAAGGTTAAATATCATTTTTACATAATTATATAATAAATATATTAAAATCAATTTATTAAATATATTATTATTAAAAAATATTACATACATAATAATATGATAAATTAAATTAATTTTAATTTTTTATGTTAGAAATCACAAATATCATTCATGAGGATGGAGATGAGAATCTAACTACTTGTCATGTATCTATTGTATGATATTTTATTTAAATGCATGTATTCAGCTACTATATTTACTACAAATTATATTATATTTTAACTATATTTTTAATAATTTCATACAAATTAATCTTATCAGTTAATATTTATAGAACCATCTTGATTTTTTTTTACACAAATACATCATTATGTTTTTAAATTTTTTTATTTATTGCATAAATAATCTTCAATTAGGCATGACTAATAATTCCAAATTGTCTTGATGACAAAAATTACCTGCTTTGGCGAAGTAATGATACATGCATTACATGATTTTTTAAACGAGAATGAGAATGAGTATCTAACTATTTATCTCATACTTATTATATAATATTTTTTTAAAATGCATGTATTGTTAGCTAATATATTTATTATAGATTATTTTTATGACTCTTTCTTTAATAATTTTATACAAAATAATCTTATTGGTTAATATTTATATAACCATATTGGATTATTTTTACATAACTACATAATTATGTTTTTAAAATTATTTCTTTATTGCAGAAATAATCTTCAACTTGGCATGACAAATAACTCCAAATTGTCTCGACTTTGACAAAAATTATTTGCTTTGACTAGGTACTAATACAAGTTGTTGGAATTTTAACAAATCATATAAAATACCAAATGAGCACCAAAACACATTATGTCATATTATCAAGAGAAGGATTTAAGGAATATTTGAATCCATAGAGCTTGATCAAACAAAGACAATGGAATAAGAACAATCACGAACAATTGATTTTACGATCTTCCTCAACCAAATTCTTATATTTTATTTCTTTCAAAAATATTTTTTTAACCTTCTAGAAAAAATATAAAGATAAGAAATGTGTTATTGTAATTATTCAAAAACATATAAATTCAATTAAGCAATTGAGTTTTGGGGACTTTTTGTAACACCCTAAAATATCGATAATTATAAATCGATGTTTAATTATATTTATCGTGTTATTTGATTATATAATTGAATTGAATGAGTTTAGGTATGCTGTGAATTAGTTATGCATTATTTTATTGATGTGAATGTTGAGTTATGTGGAGTTTTATTGACCTAAGTTGAAATTATGAGATTTCAAATTTTACCTAAACCTATTCAAGTAAAATCACAATCCTGAATTCATTAACCGTTGGATTTCGTTAAAATTTTGACTGGAGGTTCTTAAGAAAACTATCCATGGTTTGATTGTTGGGATTTTCAAAATAACAACTTTTGAGCTCTTACGTAGCACGAGAAGTGCGCTAAGCGCAATTCCAACCCCGAGAAGGAATTGCGTTGAGCGAGAATTGTTGCACTTAGTGCAAATCCCAACCCGAGGGGAATTGCACTAAGCGTGAAAAGTCGCACTTAGCGCCAAAAGTGGACTCTCGCTTAGTGAGACGAGTTCGCTAAGAGAGATCTGCAGATTATAAATATGTTTTTCAGTGAGAAAAACACGATTTCACGCCTCTCTCTCTCAAAATTCCATTCAAACCACCCTAGAGACTCCTCTTCCACCACCCACAAACATCGGTGGCCACCACGAGCTGTCGTTACTTGTCGTCCAACCACCACACCATGAGGAACGTTTTAATCAGAGTAGAATCCTTAGAATCCACCTCAAGGATTCATGGAGAAAAATCTCTCAATCCTTTCTTTCGTAGCTTCTCTGAGGTAATCTTGACTTCTAAGTCTTTCACCTAGTTAGTTTGAGCTTCTCTTAGTGTCTCTTGTGTTTTGGGTACTATAATATGGTGCTTTTACACTTCCTTTGAAAAACCCTTGAAAATGAAACGTTGTAAAAGTTATCTTTTTATAAAATAGATGTTATTTTTGTGACCTTCACTGAACCCCAGTCACATTGGCATGATCAGAATTTCAAAATGACATCTCCTTTCAGTAGAATCCGAAACACCCCTTAGCCATTTATGTTTTGACAGGGGTAATTGACCTCGAATGTTGTTATTAACCTTGTTTTTGATATCTATACTAAATTTCCTTCAATTTAGTATATAGAACCTTGTGTTTGGACTGACGAACGTGAGTGAGAGAGGTCTCTGAGCGACATGAAGATGAAATGATGGAGAGCTCATGATAGGTGAGGAGAGTTTATTATAATTTATGGATTTTGATACCATAGTTTGGGTCAATGAACCTAACTATGGGGATGTATGACTGTCCTTGTTGTATATTGGTTTTCAAGAAAACAATATTTTTGACTAATGCGATGCGATACGTCTGTTATTGATAAACGACATTATTATTTTTATTAGACTTGTGTTGTAGGAAGACCTGGGGAGTGTGAATCTCAGGCATGAACTATATATGTATGTATAAGTGGAATGTGATTTACCAATGATATTGTTATTGATGATATTAATTGATATAAGGTGACGTTGATGTTTATGATAATGTTGATAGAGAATGATGTTGTTATTGAAGATGATACTGATAATAATTGATACGAGACGACGTTGGTGTTTATGATAATATTGATACGAGATTATGTTGTTATTGATGATTATGTTGATGTGTTGTTGATAATGTCATTGAGATAAGATAATGTTGATGTTGAGAATGATATTGAGATGAGATGATATTGATGTTGAGAATGACATTGAGTTGAGATGTTGTTGATGTTGAAAATGTCATTGTGATGATGTGTGATGTGTATGTACATGGGGGGGTGTAGTGATCATGTTGGATATCCCTAGTGGGGGAAATAGAGTGGTTAAAGAGTTTTAAGCATCTCTGGAGGGGGATGACTTAGAATCTTTAATTATCCACGGTCAGTGCATTGATGGTGCTCATGTTTCATACTTCATATTGCATGGAAATAGTATAAACTTTGTCAGTAAGTACTTGTAGTTTCTCATGAGGGGGAATACTTGTACTTGGGGGCATGTCACTCGGTTTAGAACACCCTTGAGACTCAAGCTGATCACCATGGGGGGAGTTGCCTATGCATGACAGGGTGACCTCGACACTTGCTACCTAGTTTTCCTAAGTGAGAGTGGTTTGTGGACACACTTAAGCTATTTCCTTGATGAATGGTACCACATTGCATTTGAGAGTTGAGATCAGGTGCATACATCATACTGAGCATGATTGATTGGAATTATGGATGGATGATGACTACTTGTTGAGTGTATGTTGGACTAATGGATGTTTGTGTATGCTTATTGTATTTTTTAATGTTTTCTTACTAATTATGGTTAATTTATTTTTGTATTAATTTCTTTTATAATAAACTCACCCTTGCAATTGTTGTACCGTGTGGTTTGTACCTGTGATGATCGTGAACCTTTATTCATGGGAGTAGAATGACAGTCGTAGAGTTCGTGAAGTGAGATTCTTTTGTGGAGTCGTCAAGCCGACATGATGATGTTGAAATTATTTTAGGAGAAAGTTATGTTTTGTTAATCAACTCCTCCGTAGCTGGTTCTATAATTCTTTTTTGAATTGAGGATGTAAATTACAGATTTAATTATATGTATAAGCTAATTTACTTTCCATTATATGGATGATGTGTACTGAGTTACTATATCTATATATGTATTCATTTAAGTAATTATGCATTGTTTGCTGAATGTATATCGCAAAAAATTTACTTTCATTTTTCATAAACAAATTAACAGAGTTTTAATTTAAAAATTGAAATTTTCGCAGTTTAGCGTGGTGATATCGTAACGACGAGGTGGGTTGTTACATTATGCTCATAAAAAAAGGTTCCTCAAAATGAAAACCTCGAAAAAAACTTTGCTAGCTGTTGTGACTTGACAATTGCCATCTCTTTTTGCTTCTTCAAGAAGTATGTCAGTTGTCTGGGCTCCACTTCAATGATTGTCTTTGAAGCTTTAAAAGGACGTGAAGGAGAATCATGAAGACCAATTGAAGCAATCTTAGAGAGAGAAACTTGTGCTAACATCTTTGTGTGGAAAATCTTCCATTGTTCCTTCAACCCTCAGTGAAAATTTTATGCATGAATTTTGTGTAGGCTGACATTATAATACAAGACAACTTTATGCAACCTACTGCATGAATTTTGTGAGGCTGAAATTATACTATGTGATTGTGCTCATGTTCCATTTTATCAGAGAAATGTTTCTAGCTATGCTATTTATTTGTCTCAAGTTTTCAATTTTGTTTATTTGCTTTAAACCTTATTTTTTACTCTCCTTGATTTTTCCGAGTCACAATTGCTTGATGGTCCAAGTGCTGGGTTCAAATTGTTAGACCCTAATTTTGCCTGGACAAATTTTTCAAAAAAGACAAAAAAAACAAAAGAAATGAAAAAAAATAAGAAAATGAAAAAATGAAAAAAAAACAAAAAAAAAAGAAATAAAAAGGGAAGGAAAGAACACAAAAAGAAAATAAAAAATAAAAAAGGAAAGAAAGAAAAAAAAAAGAAAGGAAAGGAAAGAAAGAAAACAAAAAAAAAGAAAGAAAAAGAAAACGAAAAAGGAAAAAAAGGAAAGAAAGAACAGGAAAAGGAAAAAAAGAAAAAAAAGAAAGAAATAAAATAAGAAAAAAAAAAGAAAAAGTGGAAAGGAAGAAGAGAAGTAAAATAGGAAAAAATAATAATAAGGGAAAGAATTATAAAGGACGGAAGGAGAAAGAACACTATAAAAGGAGAAGGTATGAACACAATTACTTACACTAAAACATAGAGAAAAAAACACATAGAGAACATGAAAAAAATAAGAAGAGGCATAAATCCTGAGGAGGCGAAAGAAGTTCACTGTATTGTGTCATTTGACACTAGAGTCAGGAAAGAAAGAAGGACCTCCAGTTGTTGGTGAGACTCTTAGAATTTTTTTAAAATGTTTGTTCGCCATCATCTTTTATAATAAAAAATATAAAAAAAAATGAAAGAAAGGAAAACAAAACTAAAATTGCTATTAACACCACCTTTTTCACATATATAATTCATTCTTTTATTTTGGGCCTAACCTGTTTTCGAAAAAATAATTGTACATAAAATAAATATCATTAGTCACACCTTCATTTATATGCACACCCCACTCCTTTCGGGCATAGCCCAAATAAAGTAAAAAAAATTTATTTACACCTCCTTTATTCTGGTTTGGCTCTATTTTTCATTTTTGATTTATCATTGTGTTTCTTAGTTTGTAATGTACTGTAAATATTTTGTCACTTATTTATTTTCCCCATGTCTGAATCCTATGCCCTTAATTACTAAGAGTATTCCCTACTGCTATTCTATCCTTTTATATTCCCATTCGATTTATTTGTGTGTGTCTCATCTGTTGATCGCTTAATGTAGAAGCAAGATATCATGATATTTTGATGATGCCAAAAGAAAGGTGCTTATGAAGTTTAATTCATGACAAGACTTCAAGAAATTCAAGATAAATGATCAAGTTGATCTCTAGAGTCTTAGGAAGAAGTTTCCAAATTGAAAAAGTAAAAGGTTTGGCCAAATAATTTTATCTAAACTATTTTAAAATGAGATTTACTTTCTGGTAATCGATTACCAGAGGCTGTAATCAATTACCAGTGGCCAATATGCTTTCTGAAAAGGTTTTAAATGGTTTTAAATATTTTTGAAAGCATGTAATCGATTACACAAGGCTTGTAATCGATTACTAGAGGTTTTGAACGTTTTAAAAACAGCCTTAAGAAATTTGAATTTAAATTTCAAATTATGTAATCGATTACAGTGAGTTGGTAATCGATTATCAGTGTTTAAAATTCAAATTTCAAATGTGAAGAGTCACAACTTTTCAGAAAACAACTGTGTAATTCATTACACTATTTTGGTAATCGATTACCAGTGAAGAATTTTCTAAAATAACTCCTAACAATCACATCTTTTCAAATGATTTTGAATGGCCATCAAAGGCCTATATATAGGTGACTTAGGACACGAATTTTGAGAGAGAGTTTTTTTTTAACTGAAATGTCTTATCCTCTCAAAAAGGATTCCTTGGTCTAACACTTGCATATTCAATAAGGAATCTTGATTGATCTTCAATTGTAATATCTTTCTCTTAAAGAGAGAAACTTATTCTTCTTCTTATTCATAGGAAATTGTTTAAGAGACAGAGGGTCTCTTAAGTTGTAAGGATTCCTGAACACAAGGGAAAGGTTATCCATGTGTGGTTCAGACTTTGTAAAAGGAGTTTCACAAAGAGAGTGGAAAATCTCAAGTGGGTTGCTCGAGGACTGGACATAGGCACGGGAAGTGGCCGAACCAGTATAAATCAAGTTTGCATTTCTCTCTTCCCTTAAACTTCTTATATTTATTGCTATTTATCTTTTACTTTAAAGATGTTTATTTTGAATTGCCTTTTGAGTAATTCATATTATATGTGCATTGTTAATCCAAAAAGAGAGAGTGAACTTTTTAATTGGGGAATAGTTTTTGTATCTTAATTCAACCCGCCCTTCTTAAGATAACTAAGGCCACTTGTCTAACACTTAATGCTACATTAATCATTTTGAAATTCTGGTAGCACTCTTCAGTACATGCTTACATTCCGTGCACTTTATGTTGGGTCTCCGACGTGCTTGGTGGTGTTTTAATAACGTGAGTAAATTTTGTGAATGTCATGTTGGGTTCCGACTTGCTTGACTTCGCAAAGTTTATTGCAAACCCAAAATCTTTTTTTCACATTTTGTGCACTCCATGCTAGGTCTTTGACTTGCTTGATGGTGTTTCAATAACGTGGGAGTAAAATTTCGTGAAAACCATGCTGAGTATCTGACTTGCTTGACTTTACAAAGTATACTTGAGATTCTCCCTTTTCTCATAAACAAATAATCATTCAATTCTCATTTTTCTCCATAAAAATTGTACATTACTCGAGATCACTTCAAGGTCCAATGCCTTAAGCGGCTCTCTACATCGTTTTCTTAAAATTCAACGTTGTTTCAAGGTCCAACACCTTAACGACTTTTTGTCACATAATTAAAAATAATCTTTCAAAAAAATATAATCAACCCAACACACAAACTATTTTCTACCCAAAGAACTACGTAAGTCTGATTTCCTCATTGCATCTGAGGATATGTAGGAGCGAAGGCAAATCCCTTGTTGACCTAAAAAACTAAAAAAACATAAAATTCCCTTTTTTTCTAAAAAATAAAATTCGCTTTCTTTTCTAAATAAACAAACATAACTCATGTTCTCAAGGAAAAATAAATAATTAAAAAGTCACTTTATTTTTAGCACACTCAATTAAAGGTTGTCGTCTTCATCAAGGGCGCATGGGGTGCTAACACCTTTTCCGCACGTAAATGACTCCTGAATTCTTTTTCTCAAACTGTAAAACATTCCTTAGCCTTTCTGATTTTCCCAACGTTTTCCTTAAATAAACGTTGGTGGCGACTCCCCCAGTTTTCCTTTTTGGAAGACCTCTTTTTAGCTTATTTTATCGTCGTCCTGTTGTGGCCCACTTTGTGACACAAATGTTAATTTAGCTAGGCAAAACCTTGTTAACGCTTTTGCAAATGTTGGCTTTGCCCAGGTACAACGAACCTCACCATTCTTCTTCGACTGATTCATCATCAACGATGACATGATTCCTTTGCCAACAACAACTTCCTTCCCTCCAAGGTTTAACCTCTTCCACCATCCTAACCCCAAGAAAGCCTTTTGAAGGTTGAACAAAGATGCCTCCTTGTTTAACCATCCCACAAAGCATTTTTTTAGCCACTCTTCATTTGTCCTTTTGATTTCCATCTCCAACCACCTTGGGTACTTTCCTCCATTTCTTCACTAATCTTTGGGAACCCAAATCGATTTGTTTGTCAATGTAGCTTGTGCATAAGAGCATCCCTCCCTTCTTAATGTTGATTGAACATTGGTATTTCTTTCATCTACCCTGTTCAGACCGGAACCTTGATTCTGTTTCTCCTCTGGTTTCCTGTATTTGGGTACATTCATAAACAACCTCATATCTCTAATACAAATATTGTTGAGTCACTCCTCCAACACGCCTTCGTCATGGACTCCCAAAAACTTGAAAGAATCTCCATCCACCATTCTTTTGCGAGATATGAATAGGTAATCCACACTACTCAACCTTTGGAATATTTCCCACACATTACTAACCATTATATATTCAAGAAAGTGGGTGAAGAAAAAGGAAGTTTTCTTTTGTTGATTTGATCTCCTCAGCCTCTCTTGTGTCCCACACTTATGTCATAGACTATCCCATTCCCTTCTTCTGCCTCTCAGCTCGTCCCTCCTTCTACCTTGTGACACCCCATGCCTCTAGTATACATGGTTGTTAAATAGATATGAAAGCTATGGTGTTAGGAAAATATCACTATGTTCTCTAGTTCCTTGTTTTGCCAATGCAAGTTTGTTTGAGTGTCATGTTTCACTTTTCTAGTGATATTTTAAGCTAGTCTTAAGTTATATTTTGTTGCAACAAACAAGGATGTTGTTGACTGTAGATGAAAACTCGAATCCTTTATCAGTGTTGGTTGGGATGGTCATGTAGTAGGTTGTTGGATAGGTTGGTCATCCTAAGACAATCATTGGTTTTTAGACTCGCTGTGTACCTGTTCTCTTATCTATTAAGTATATAGGGTAGAGCTAGCAACATAAAATTAATTAACATACCACTACCCTGAAATTTAATAACAGGCGTGTGTATGTTGTTGTCTTCATAACTAGGAAGCACGAACACGACTATGGAGTGGTGTGTTGAGATGTCCATTGCACGCATGCACTTCTATTTCTTTTTTGTTTTTTTATTTATTTTAAAGTCAAATTAAAAAATAGTAAAGAGAAGGCAGAAGATATAACAAACCATTGGCCTTCTCAAGTCTCTTCTGCTTCGCGTTTTTGGTTTCCCTCTTTGCACGACATTGTCTAATGTCGTTTGAACTCGAACCAGCCTCCATTCACCGATGTTGTCATCGCATAGTACAACCTCACCAATGTTGTTTCTTGAACTTGAACCAAACAACGACCAAACATCGTCTTCTTCGTCGCAACTTACAACCTCATTGTCAACAACCTCGCACTAGACTGCATCATCATTGTCGCACTAGAACATGTTGTTAGACTCACACGGGTGTCATCGGCTTGTCGCACCCGCACCAAAACAATGTTTGATTTTTCACTTCCTTCCACTATTTATGTAATGTTTCCCTTGTTTTCACATTATGGGTTCCTTCTTCGTTCCCATTTTTTTATTGCGATTGGGCTATTGGGATTCTGCTAAAGTGAGTTGGGGTTTTTTAGGGTTTTGTTTTTTGTAGAGTGCTTCTTTTGTAGATTGGGCCACAAGGGAGAAACGTTGTGTTGGCATAATTGTGTAAGGCTACTTTATAAATTATATTGTGTAAGGCTGTAAGCTAGTTGTCCCTATGTTTTTCTTATCTATGTAAGACTGAATAGTGCATACAAGCTTTATAAATTATACTGGGTAAGGCTGAATATATAAAAGTTCTACATTTGTTGTTGACAAAAAAATTTGATATTATATATTGTAGTTTTTAGTTATATTTGCTAGGTAAATTATACTTTACAAATAAATTTAACAAAACTATTCATTTTTAGTTATATTATATATTGTAGTTACATACTTTTCAGCATTAACACTTCATGCTAATATCTTGTATTTGATGCATTTGTTGTTTTACATTATATTTATAATTTGAGACTTGTTGGCTTGTTGCTTTTGTTGTCACACAATAGCACACACACAACAAACTATTTCATTCCTTGCTAATTTTTATAAATACTTTTATGAATGTTTCAATGCATATTGTTATTTATTGTATCTATTTGCTTTGGTTTTATTGTATAGATGAGTGGTGCTACTAATCAAGCTATAGAACAAGAGGATGAAACTAGACCTCTATGGAAATATGTTTCAAAGACAATAAAGATTCTTGGTGGTGGAAATTATGAGATCAAGTGCAACATTTTTGAAATTCCATTCAATGGATCTTACACTAAAGTAAAGGCTCACTTGTTAAAAATCTCAGGAGCGGGAGTTTGAGTCTATGCAAAGATAACTCTTTCAAAACTTGCTGAGCTAAAAAAAGTTGGACAATGAAGCATCATTGAAATTAGAGAAGTCAAATAAAAAATGTGTCCTTTTACCTCCAATCTCTAAGGAAGATCAAGAGACAAACATTAGTGCTAATCCAACTAAGAAACATCATTTAGAAGCTTCTTTCAATGTGCAAGCCAAATATGCTCTTGATTAAAATTGCAAGGAAGTTTTATTCTTCAAATCTACCATTTCATTTAGCAATGAATCTTTATTATAGGAAGACATTTTCTTATGCTGTCAGTTCTTCTAATATCAATTAGTATATACCTCTAAGTTACAATAAGTTGAGAACAACCTTTCCTACAAAGGAAAGAAGCCACGTGGAGAACCTATTGCATGCAGCCAATAAAAAAATCATGGAGTTAGAAAGGGGTAAAAATTATTAGTGATGGGTGGAGTGATCCTCAAAGAAGATCTCTTATCAATTTTATGGTTGTCACTGAGAATAGATTGATGTTTTTAAAGGCATTAGATTGCTCAGGTGAGGTAAAAGACAAGAATTTCATCGCTAAACACTTGAGAGATATCATTATGGAGGTTGGGCCATCAAATGTGGTGCAAGTTGTGACTGATAATGTAGCTGTATGTAAGGAAAAAAGTTTTCTCATAAAAGCATATATTCCTTCCATTTATTGGACTCCTTGTGTTGTGCACACCTTGAACCTTGCATTGAAAAATATATATTCAGCCAAGAACATTGAAAGAAACAGTGTTGCTTACCAACAATGTTCTTGAATCACATGAATTATGGAAGATGTTAGATATATTAAAAACTTTATCATGGGACACTTTATGAGATTATCAAAGTTCAACAACTTCAACTCATTAAAGTTGCTAGTCCAAATTTGCTTTTACCATAGTAATGCTCAAGAGGTTTAGGAGTTTGAAAAAAGGGCTCCAAGAAATGGTTATCAGTGATCGTTGGTCTTCTTACAAGGAGGATGATGTCAATAAGGTTTTATTTGTGAAAGAAACTTTGTTGAGTGGTATTTGGTGGGATAAGGTTGATTACATACTTGCTTTCACTACTCCTATCTATGATGTTCTTAGAAAAACGGATACGGATGCAACTTCTCTTCACTTGGTATATGAAATGTGGGATTCAATGATTGAGAAAGTGAGAAAGGCCATATACCAACATGAAAGAAAGACAAAAAATGAAGAACCAATCTTTTATGAGGTAGTGCACTCAATATTACTTGATCATTGGACTAAGAGTAGTAGCACACCTCTTCATTGTCTAGCTCATTCTTTAAATCCAAGGTAATACATTATATCCTTTACTATAATATATTAATTTCCAAAGTCTAATTTTTTACATACATTTTTGTATTAGGTTATAGTAATTTATGATTATATTTATAAATATTGAAGATATTATAATCATCAATGGCTAAGTGAAGATTCACATAGACTTCTTCTACATTAAGATGTGGAACTTACTCTTGAAAGAAAGAAATGCTTTAAAAGGTACTTTGTGGCTAGTTCATGGTGCTCATGCACCAATACTTCAAAAGATTGCCCTTAAGCTACTTGGACAACCATGCTCATCTTCATGCTATGAAAAGAATTGGAGCACATAATTTTCCATACATTCTTTGAAAAGAAATAAGATGACACCTCAAAGAGTAGATGACCTAGTATTTGTTCATAGTAATTTTCACCTCCTTTCTAGAAATTCTCCACAATAGAATCAAGGGAAACCTAAAATGTAGGACATTGCAGGAGATGAATCTGGTCCACTTTGATGCAATCTTACCCCCAAGGGCATTGGATAGAGGAGTCCAAGAAGATTGGGCTAGAGAGGCAAGAGAAGGCCCTAGGGTTTTCATGAGCCTTAGGGTAGATTTTGGGCCCTTGGACTAAGTATGAGCTCACTTATCTTTGTATATTTTAGATTAGGATTTCATTATTTTTGGGCCTTGTATTTAGGGCTCCATAATGTAGGTAGGGTACTCTAGTAATGTAAGATTTTTCAGCCCTTGTATTTTAGGGCACCTAGACTAGTTTTTGTATTAGGAGTAGTTTTGTAATTTCACATGTATTAAGTGAATATTTGATGTGTGTGTTGGGAGATAAATTTAATTGAATTGGGAGAAGCCCAATCCAATTAAATTTTGGTCTAGCCTAAGGGGGAGGAGACCATTTGTTTGCTACATCTCATTGCCACGTTATATAGTCATACTTTGTGTATGTTCTTCATGCTTTACATGCCTCATGACACCTAAGTACACTTAGTGGAGAATCTTGAACTTGATCTTGGATTAGTGGGCTGAGCGATAGCTAAAATTCAC
Organism: Glycine soja; assembly: GCF_004193775.1. Lineage (NCBI taxonomy): Eukaryota > Viridiplantae > Streptophyta > Magnoliopsida > Fabales > Fabaceae > Glycine > Glycine soja. The sequence goes on from NC_041009.1 coordinate 36,524,824, forward strand.
TAATCATAATTAGTGAAATTTTGGCTCCAAATTTGACTCCACAAATTCAAATTCAAATTCAAGTTAAATATTAATAAAAATTTAAATTTCCCTCCAATTTTGTGTGACACTTAAGCTATAAATAGAGGTCTTGTGTGTGCATTTTTTCAAATTTGATCATTTGAGAAATTACACTTCAAATTTCATACCTCATTTGAGGCATAAAATTTCGTGCTCCTTCTCTCCTTCTCCTTTCACTCATCTTCTCCTACCTTCAAGCTCTTATCCATGGCTTCCTATGGTGGCGAGCTTGTTCTTGAATCATCTTCTCTTTAAAGTGGTGTCTCCAATCATCTTCCTTTCTTCTAAATTCCACTTCCATTGATCTTCAAGAAGCAAAGGACTCCATTGATGAAGAAGATCCAAGGCCTACAAGCTTCACATGGAGCTACGTCATGTGGTATCATGAGCATCTTTGTCTAAGTGATGTTCTTTTGCTTCCTCTATGTTTTTGTTCGATCAATTCACTTTAATTCCTTGTTCTTATCTTATTCTCCATGTATATCCTCTATTATCTTGTGGTTTGGTGCTGTTTAGAGTAGATTCAAAGAAATAAACCGATTAAATCTTAGATCTACACTTGCTCTTGCATTTCTATGCTTCAAATTTTATAGATCTACTCTTGAATCATGTTTTTGTGTTGATTTTAGGTTCTATCATTTTTCAGTCATATTCTTGTGTTGAACCTTTAGATCTAAATTTTCTTCCAAAATATTGATTAAAAAAAACAAAAAACCAAGTGTAAATCACTTAATCCATGTTGTCTTAGAGTCATGTTTAGTCATAATAATTGTCACATTATGTTCTAAGTTTGTGTTGAATTTTGATTTTGTTGATTGAATTCTAGATACATTTGTTCATGTATTCTTGTCATCCCTAGCCTATCTTTTGAATTTTGAGTCTAATTCATGCATGTTATTTAGTTCATAACATGTTCTAAATCAATTCCAAGAAGTATTCTTGTTGAACTTTTCTTTTTGTTTTCTAAGTTTCCTAGGTCATGCCTATGAAGAAGTTGAGTTGTGGTGCTGAGTTGTGGCTGGATTTGTGAATCAAAATAAGTTTTAAGCTCTCTTGAATTGTGTTATTTAAGACAATTGAGCATAAGGAAACACAAATTGTAACTATCTAAGCCTTAAGCAACATAAACACTACTCTTGATTTCTAGGTTGAAATCATTGGTGCTGGCAACTTGAACATACGAACTTGTAAAATTTATTGGGAATTGGTCACTACGAAATTTGAGATGAAATTTTTACTGAATTTTCTAGACACCTGGAAAAAAATTAGAAAAAAGAACAAAGTGATTTGGATAAAAGGAAAAAATAATAAAAATCATACAATTTGGTAGGAAAATCAGTGTCTAGGAAAAAGAAGTGAAAGGGAAGTGTGTTTGTTGTTTGGCTCAAAATTTGATCTATAATTGGTGCCTATTTTATACCAATCTTAGTTTTGAAATTTCAATTGAAAATTAGTGTGAAAACAAGTGTCAAAACTAGAGGTGTCTTGAGTCTTTTTTTTTTAGTTTTTTTTTTTACTCTACTCTATAGCCATTCTAGATTTCTCTTTGAGTCCTAGCTTGCTTTTGTGTTCTTTTCATTGCTTTAATTGTTGAATAATCCTTGAAAATTTGTCTTCTTAAAGTTTAGCTTTCATTTCATTTTCGGTCGTTGGTTACTGTTTGTCTCTTTGTTTCCTTGTTTGTGAGTTGTCATATAGGGAATTGGAAAGGAGGATTGATGCCATCAATTGGAGAATTTGAGTCAAGAAGCAAGGGGTCAATCACCTTAAGAGCTATTGGACTAAGAAGCACTTCAAATTGAGTGAATCACCAAAGAGAGAACAACCACCAAAATTGAGGACTATTTTGTAATTTTGAAATTGACAATTTACTTACCTTCATTGCTTTCAAATTTTGTAACAAAAAGGCCTTTCATTGGAAGTGTGTTGGGAGGCTCCAATAAGTTACCAAACTTCCATTTGGCTGTAATAATTTTAGGCAATTTTTCCTTAGGATAGTGAGTGTTTTGTTGGGAACCTTAAATCTGGTCATCAAAACACTCTTAGGATACACCTAGTTTACATTTCTTGCACTTTAATTTCTTGCTTACTTTCATAGCTTATTTTCTTTACTAATCACGCCTAGTTTATCTTGTAATTACATAATACTTTCTTTTTGCTTATCACACTTATCTTGAGTTCTTTTGGAAACCTAGCTTTTACCTTTTTGTAAACCCCCAACAAGAAGAACAATAACTTAGGAACCAACATGAGTCATCATTCATCTAGTGTTAATGGTGAGGGTACTAGTCATAAGGACCCTCTATCTAGAATCTTAGATGAGTTGAGTTCCCTTAAGTTATGGAAAGAAAAGAAAAAGGAAAGGAGAGGGTAGAAATAAATCAAGACGAGAGGGAGCAAATAAGGGAAGAAGAAAGAAGGAAAAAACTAAAAGAGTTAAGAAAAGAAAAACATGCCACTTATAGTAGTCACAACTCTTGTAAGAGCCTAAGTGAAGAACTTCGTGACTATTATGAAAGAAGGCATAGGTCGCATCTTAGACCTCACTCCCATAGGAGAGAAAAGGAAAGAAATCCTTAAGAGGCTAACATTAACCTCCCATACTTCCATGGAAAGGACAATGTAGAGACTTACTTAGTTGGGAAATAAGGGTAAAACAACAATTTAAAAGAAAGTTTACTTCAAAATCTTATGGCTCTCACTCTTATCCAAAGAAAGACTAAAGTCTAGGCATCTTAGGGGCGACACCTTCTAAGCCCAAAGATGATAAGGGGAAGACAATAGAAAAGCAAACTCCTAAGGCTAGTATGCAAGAGAAGTCTAGCTCTATAAAGTGCTTTAAATGTCTTGGAAGAGGACACATTACTTCTTAATGCCCCACCAAGAAAACTATAATTATGAGGGGCCAAGAAATTTATAGTATCTAAGATGAGGCTATTACTTCACCTTCCTCTAGTGAAAGTGAAAAGGCAAAAGGGGAAGGATCTAGCGAAGAAATCTACCCCCAAGAAGAAGGACAACCTTTAATGGTTAAGGAGGAGTTGTAAAAAAGACACTTGTTAGCACTGTCATACCTCTTGGGCTTGATATTATTCCTCAAATAAAGGATTTGTTGGATCAGGATTTGGTTCGTAAGAGCTTAAATCCTTGTGCTTTGTTGGTGCCTAAAATAGGTATTATTAGGCATCAAATCCCTAATATAGGTGATATGATGAATGTGTTGAGTGGTGCAACCCTCTTTTGTAAACTCACTCATGTGCCCAACATCTTCAAGATTCGGGTAGATAGGGACTTATTAGGTAGTTTTGTTCTTATTTTTGGTTTCAATACAAACCTAGGTGCTCATATGGGACACCTTAGGTTTGTCGTAATTTTTTGTGGGAATAATCAACATGAAAATAAAGAAAAAGGTATGTTTTATTCCATTACTTTCCTTAACTTTTTAAATAGTGATCAAGGGGTTCCCATGGACCCTAAGAGAATAAAGGTCATTCCTGAATGACCCACTCCACCAAGTATAAGGGAAATTTGGGGCTTCAATGACTTAACAAACTTTTACAAAACGTTTGTCTCATATTTTTCTATACTTGTAGCACCACTCATTGAGTTGGTGAGGAACCATGTTCTCTCATGGGAAGATGGCTAGGAAAGGGGTTTTCATTCCTTACCCTACTCTAACATACCCAACACCACTAATACATATATTTTTATTTTTTTATAGGTGTTGAGGAAAGAATCCCTGAGTTTCAAGAACCTCGGGATTTGAGGTCAAATCCTTTTCAGGGGGGAATGATGCAATCCTACCCCCTAAGGGCATTGGATAGAAGACTCTAAGAAGATTGGGCCAGAAAGGCAAGAGAAGGCCCTAGGGTTCTCATGAGCCTTAGGGTAAATTTTAGGCCCATGGGCTAAGTATGAGCCCACTTATCTTTATACATATTAGATTAAGATTTCATTATTTTTTAGCCTTGTATTTAGAGCTCCATAATGTAGGTAGGGTACTCTAGTAATATAGAATTTTCCAGCCCTTGTATTTTAGGGCACCTAGACTAGTTTTTGTATTAGGGATAGTTTTGTAATTTCACATGCATTAAGTGAATATTTGATGTGTGTGTTGGGAGATAAATTTAATTGAATTGGGAGAAACTCAATCCAATTAAATTTTGGTCTAGCCTAAGGGGGAGGAGAGCATTTCCTTGTTACACCTCATTGCCACATCATACAGTCACACTTTGTGCATGTCCTTTATGCGTTACATGCCTCATGACACCTAAGCACACTTAGTTGAGAATCTTGGACTTGATCTTGGATTAGTGGGCTGAACCATATCTAAAATTCACTAATCATAATTAGTGAAATTTTGGCTCCAAATTTGGCTCCACAAATTCAAATTCAAATTCAAGTGAAATTTGAATAGAAATTCAAATTTCCCTCCAATTTTGTGTGACACTTATACTATAAATAGAGGCCTTGTGTGTGGATTTTTTCAACTTTGATCATTTGAGAAATTACACATCAGAGTTCAGACCTCATTTGAGGCATAAAATTTCGACTCTTTCTCCCTCCACTCATCTTCTCCCACCTTCAAGCTCTTATTCATGACTTCTTATAATGGTAAGCTTGTTCTTGACTCATCTTCTCCTTGAAGTGGCGTCTCCAATCATCTTCCTTCCTTCTCCATTCCGCTGCCATTGATCTTCAAGAAGCAAAGGACTCCATTGATGAAGAAGATCCAAGGCCTACAAGCTCCACATGGAACTACATCACACTTGATGACAATGGAATTCTTAAGGTTGCTCAGTTATCTCTTGATGAACCAGAGTTAGAAGTTGTGTTCATAGTAATCTTCACCTCCTTTATAGAAATTCCCCACAATACAATCAAGGGAAAACTAAAATGTGGGACATTGCAGAAGATGAATTTGGTCCACTTGATGACAATGGAACTCTTGAGGTTGCTCAGTTATCTCTTGATGAACCAGAGTTAGAAGTTGTGTTTTTCAATGATGGTGAACAAGAACAAAAGGAAATGGCTTAAATCTTTATTTACAATGATGGTTTCTCATAGTATTTGGAAGGTTTTTTCAATGCAGATATATTCCACTATCTCCTATTCTTGAAGGTTTTTTATTCTTCCAGAGAATCCAGATTATATGGAAGAGTGAGGACTCGAATGATGGATGCTTTCCATTATGGTAGAATTGATATTAGAAGCGATGGTTAATGCAAATTATTTAGGCTAAATTAATTATACATTTGATATTTTGTGTGTTTGGTCTGGTTTGCAATGCAATTCATGGTTAGATAGTTCATCTAGAAGATTGTATGGGTTGAATATTTTTAATTTCTGAGATTTTAAAAACACTTCATTAATTCCTATTTTTGGAAAATAATATTGACTTTAATTTTTTTTAAGTACAGAATAAGAATAAAATATAAAGTGAAAAGTATTAAAATGAATGGCTATATTATATACAAGGTTATGGACTAGTGGAAGATTTTCAAATTTTCTGGGACTAAATGCCCCAATTCATACAGTCTAGTGGACAAATAAACAAAAAAATGGGCTCTAAAATTAGCCTTTTATTTATTGCTGCATAGCCAACACCCCATTTCTGCAAAAAGGTTTCTAAACTTTCATTTGTCTATCATTCTAGCCCTTCCTTCTTTATACATGGCTATTTCCTTTTCTTTTGATCTAAAATGAACGTTTAGACCTTACATGACTTTCCTTTGAGTCGTAACTTCTAAAACAATTCGAGCTATAATCTATCATTTTAACAAGACCATGTCAAGATAGGTTGCAGTTTGAATGCATTCAGAATGGGTTTTATAGCAATAACTTTGTGCATTAATGTAGGTACATGAAAATTGAAATATAGACCAAAGCGAGCAAGACCTATATATGTTACTATCTTAGTAAGTTATATGTACACAAACTCACATGTAGAAGCTTTAGTGATAGTTTCAAGCTTATGGTGAAGGTGTAATAATTTGTTATGTACATTTTGGAAAATGAAAAGTTCCATCAGTTTTGGAATTGAGAAGCCAAATTGAATGGCTACTAATGTATGGTAATGACCACTAATGAGCGGTAATGGCTACTAAATGCATTCTTGATGGTAGAATGTCTATATATAGCACGTGCACTTGGTCCCTGAGCTCACCTCTTCCAATTTTGTTTGATACACCATTTATAGAGAGAGTGAAAGCTTGGAAGAACCAAAACAAGGCAGCTCTTTCATGGCAATAGCTAGAGGTATAATTTGATTTTTGTTTTTCCGCATTTTTTTAATAACCTGTGTTTCATATTGTAGTTTGTAACATCACATGTTAAAATTTTTAATCTAACATTTGGTATCAAAGCCTCAGTTGCCTTAGAGCCTTGTTTGTTAAAAAAATAAGATTAGAAATCTTTATTTTGGTTGATTTCCTTGTTTTTTGCTTTTGAACTGTGTAAAATGATGCCCAAATGAGTGAGAATCGACCGGGTCTGCATATGAGTCAGGTTTGACCCGCTAGAGATTGAAGATGATGAATAGTGTTTTGTTCGGGAAAAAACAAACAAAAGATGCATCATTTTTTGCGTTAATTAGGTTTCAAAACCATAACATACAACATACCTGAATACACAAGCCACTAGATCGTTAAACGTCTTTTGATATATATTTGTTTTTCATATCTTATATCCTTATTTTGTTTACCTTTACAATTTATGGAATTTTGATTTACTTTATACATGAATATATTCTGAAAAATTTTATTCTATGCATATATATATGAAATCAAATGCATAATATTATGTTTCAATTATGAAATTATATATGAAAATTTTATTCATCATTGTATTATATCTTGATCTTGAAATACTTAATATGATTTATTCTCATATGATTAAGTTTTATGTTTAAGTGATCTTTATAATTTTGATTAATTATGGATTAGCCATAGCATCTATAATTTGATTAAAATTATATATTAAGTTGTTTAAAGATCATATATGGAATTAGACTTAATATTGTGATTAATTGTACTTTATATAATGAATTTTATCCCATAGGAATTTTTATTATATTTGTATAATTAATTGGGATAAAATGACATATTATTTTTTATGGTTTACCCACAGGGATCATGAGGTATGTATAATTAGTCAATTTTATCACAAAGTAAATATTTGCGATAGAAAATTAAATTATTTTCATGTTGTACCCGTAAAACATGAATTTGAGTATGTAATTTGATTATTCTATCATAAGGTTTAATTGTTTCTTATTGAATTAAAAATTTAGCCCACAGACAATTTTTATGTCACAAGATTCAATTTTCTGGTATGTTTACATTGGTGAAAGATACAATTAAGATTAATATGTCTCAAATTTTGACATAAGCCTTTGGATTTTGCAGCTTCTCAAACTGTTAGCTTTTTTATATTTAATGTGATGTTCTCAAACTCAAAGGAGATAACTATAAGATATGGAAGGAGAGAATTCTTCTGCAATTGGGGTGGATGGACATAGATTATGCTATAAGGAAAGATGAACCACCTGCAATCACTGATGAAAGTAGTCCAACTGATGTTGTGCTATATAAGCGGTGGGAGCGATCCAACCGACTCAGTGTGATGTTCATTAAGACCAAAATCTCGGCTAGGATACGTGGTTTTGTCAACCAACATGAAAAGGTCTGAGACCTTCTTAAGGCCATTGATGACCAGTTCATCACTTCAAATAAGGCTTTAGCAAGCACCCTGATCATGAAGTTCTCCTTTCTCTAACTCACTAGTGTGAAAGGTGTGCATGAGTACATAATGCAAATGCGAGATATTTTAGCTCAACTTAAGAAACTGGAGGTTGATATGTCTGAGTCCTTCCTAATGCACTTCATTTTGAATACCCTTCCGCAGGAATATGGGTCGTTTAATATTTGATACAACATCATAAGGACAAATGGTCTATCAATGAATTAATGACCATGTGTGTTCAGGAAGAAGAAAGGCATGTAATGGAGATGGGTGAGAGTGCATTGCTGACAACTGCTTGTGGGAAGAACAAAACAACTAAGTCTCAAGCTAATCAGAAGGGGAATGGTAAATACCACCTCAAGCTAATATTAAGAAGGTGGCAAAGTATTTCTTTTGCAAGAAGAAGGGACACATGAAGAAAAATTGCCCCATATTCCAAAAATGGCTTGAGAAGAAAGGTAAATCAATCTCATTAGTATGTTATGAATCTAATATGGCTAGTGTTAATATTAACACCTGGTGGATTGATTCTGGATCTACTATCCATATTGCAAATTCTTTAGAGGGTATGCAAAACCTAAGGAAACCAATGGGAAGTGAGCAAAGAATTTTATCAAGCAATAAGCTAGGCTCACCTGTGGAGGCTATTAGAACTTGCATTTTAACTTTAAGTAGTGACTTTATTTTGAAATTAGAAAGGACCTTTTATGTACCAAGTTTTTCTCAAAACTTGATTTCTGTTTCTAGAATCGTACTTTTTGGATATCCTTTAATTTTAAAGACACATTGTTTGAGTTATTTTATAATTCTAAATGTGTTGGGAATGGTATCTTGTCTGGTGGTCTTTATCTTCTTGGTTTACAAAATTATGCCACTTATAGTTCAATGCATGTTCAAATTGGTATTAAAAGGTATAATATTAATGAGAATTCCTCTATGTTATGGCACTGCAGATTAGGACATACCTCCATTGAAAGGATTAAAGGGTTAGTGAAAGATGGGGTACCCAATACTTAGATTTTGCTGACTTTAAGACTTGTGTCGATTGCATTAAGGGTAAGTAGACCAACATGTCTAAGAAAGGTGCTAACAGGAGTTCAAGCATATTAGAAATAATTGCTACTGATATTTGTTGTCCAAATATGGATGCGCTGATCAGAAATATTTTATCACCTTTATAGATGACTTTTCATGATATATGAATGTTTATTTTCTTCATAAAAAATGAAGCATTGGATGCCTTCAAAATCTCTAAGGGTGAAGTTGAGAACCAATGTGACAAACAAATAAAAACAGTGAGATCAAATAGAGGTGGAGAATATTATGGCAGATATACTCAGAATGGACAAGCACCTGGCTTTTTTGCAAATTTTCGTCAAGAACATGGGATTGTTGCCCAGTACATTATGTCTGGTTCTCCAAATCAGAATGGTGTTGCAGAAAGAAGGAACCGAACATTATTGGACATGGTACAGAGTATGCTTAGCAACTCCAATCTTCCTAAATCCTTGTGAGCTGAAGCACTAAAGACGACAGTGTATATATTAAACCGTGTTCCAACCAAGGTTGTCCCAAAGACACCTTTTGAGTTGTTTAAAGGTTGGAAACCGAGTTTGAAACATATTTGTGTTTGGGGTTGTCCGTCTGAGGAGAGAATATATAACCCACAAGAGAAAAAACTTGACCCGAGGACTATTAGTGGGTACTTCATTGGATATGTCGAAAGGTCTAAAGGTTATAGGTTTTACTATCCATATCATATTACTAGGATTGTAGAATCAGGAAATTCCAAGTTTCTTGAAAATGGCTTGATCAATGGGAGTGATCATTTGAGGGACTTAGGTTCTAAAATTGATTATATAGAGTCTCAACTTTCCACATCAAGTGAAAGATTGGTTGTAATTCATACCCCTTAAGTTAAAAGGGCTGATGAACAACACATGATTGTCATTCCACAACCTGTTGTTGATAATCCAATAGATCAATTTGATAATCAAATTCCTGAAAATGATGAACAACCAGCTGAACAACATGATCCCCAAGAACATGTTGATGCAACATTAAGAAGGTCTACTAGAGTAAGAAAATCAGTTATTCCTAGTGATTATATTGTATATTTGCAAGAATCTGACTATAATATTGGAGTTGAAAATGATCCTGAAACTTTTGATCAAGCCATGAGTTGTAAACAGTCAAATTTATGGTATGATGCCATGAAGGATGAGATGAATTCTATGTAGAATAACGGAGTTTGGAACCTTGTAGAGTTTCCTAATGGGGCAAAGGCCATTGGTTGTAAATGGGTCTTTAAGACCAAAAGGGATTCATTAGGCAACATTGAGAGATACAAGGCAAGACTCGTTGCTAAAGGATTTACTCAAAAAGAAGAAATTGATTACGAAGAGACTTTTTCTGCTGTATCTAAGAAAGATTCTCTTCGTATTATCTTGGCATTAGTTTCTCATTTTGACCTTGAGTTGCAACAAATGGATGTGAAAACAACCTTTCTTAGTGGTGATTTAGAGGAGGAGGTTTATATGAAACAACCTGAATGCTTCTCCTCTAGTAGTGGTGAACATTTAGTTTGCAAGCTTAATAAATCCATATATGGTTTAAAACAAGCCTCTCGTCAGTGGTACCTTAAGTTTCATGGGATAATTTCTTCATTTGGTTTTGATGAAATCCCCATGGACCAATGCATCTACCACAAGGTCAGTAGGAGTAAAATATGTTTTCTTATTTTATATGTAGATGATATTTTACTTACAGCCAATGATTGGGGTTTGCTACATGTGGTGAAACAATTTCTCTCTAAGAATTTTGTCGTGAAAGATATGGGTGATGCATTTTATGTCATCGGGATTAAGATTCATAGAGATAAACCTCGAGGTATTTTAGGTTTATCACAGGAAACCTATATTAACAAAATTTTAGAGAGATTTCGGATGAAAGATTCTTCCCCAAGTGTTGTTCCCATTGTGAAGGGTGATAGGTTTAATTTGAACCAATGCCCAAAGAATGACTTTGAGAGGGAACAGATGAAAAACATTCCTTATGCTTTAGTTGTTGGAAGCCTCATGTATGCTCAAGTGTGCACAAGACCTGACATTGTTTTTGCAGTTGGAATGTTAGGAAGATATCAGAGTAATCCAGGTATTAACCACTGGAGAGCTGCTAAGAAAGTGATGAGATACCTTCAGGGGACCAAAGATAACATGCTTATGTATAGACAGACAGACAATCTAGATGTGATTGGTTATTTAGACTCAGACTTTGCTGGCTATGTTGACTCTCGCAAATCAACATCTGGGTACATTTTCATGATGGCTAGTGGAGCTATTTCATGGAGGAGTGTTAAGCCGACTTTGACTGCTACTTCTACCATGGAAGCTTAGTTTGTCTCTTGTTTTGAGGCTACATCACATAGTGTATGGAGTTTCATTTCTGGGCTGAAGATAGTTGATACTATTTCAAAGCCTTTGAGAATTTTCTATGATAATTTAGTTGTTGTCTTGGCTAAGAATTAAAAAAGTGGAAGTCGAAGTAAGCACATCGGTATTAAGTAATTAACCATTAGAGAAAGAGTAAAAGACAAGGAAGTGGTCATTGAGCATATAAACACTAGTTGATGATCGTTGATCCTTTAACTAAGGGCATGCCACTGTTTAAATTCAAGGATCATGTAGAAAGAATGAGACTTGGTTCCACTTTATGATTGTATACATATAGGTTAAAATTGAAACTTTTATATTGTGATATTTTCTCATATTCAGGTGCACATTGATTTATTTGAGAAAAATTATATTTTGAACCAAGAATAAACATTGAGTTTATTTATTAAGTTTTATTACCACTTTGAGTATACTACTTGGGAAATTGAGCATATTGTAATACATAGATGGTATTACTCGTTATAAGAGGAACTATCACTATGATTCCTATATTCATTTCTTAAGAAGATTGAGCATTGACTTATTTTAATCATTAAGTCAAAACATTTGGACCAAGTGGGAGAATGTAATAATTTGGTCCATACGTTTTGGAAAATGAAAAGCTCCATTAGTTTTGGAGTTGAGAAATTAAATTGAATAGCTACTAATGGGTGGTATTGACCACTAATGAGTGGTAATGGCTACTAAATACATTCTTGATGGTAGAATGTCTATATATAGCACATGTATTTGGTCCCTGAGTTCACCTTTTCCAATTCCATTTGATACACCATTTATAGAGAGAGTGAAAGCTTGGAAAAACCAAAACAAGACGGCTCTTTGGTGGCAATGGCTAGAGGTATAATTTGATTTTTGTTTTTCTGCATTTTGTTAATGACTTGTGTTTCGTTTTGTAGTTTGTAACATCATAGGTTAAATTTTTTAATCTAACAGAAGAATGACCATAACATGAAATGAGGCTTTAACATCAAGGAAAGAGAGTGTTTTGCAAGTCCCTCTTAAGTTCTGGTAAAATAAAGTTTTTTAATAAACACTTATAAAAGAAGAAAACAAAAAGTAGAATAAATAAAAAAATAAATTCAAGTACTTTAACTTTTGAAGATATTACATGAGAGACTTTTTATAGAAATTAAGGTGCATAAATTGATTTTAACTGATAAGAGAAGTTTATTTTTACATGTAGGAGAATTGAAGACTGTCAAAGAATTTACAATAACTTACACATCATATTCAACTAATTAAGTTAGAATCATTTGGTATTAGCGAGAGAAGATTAATTCACTAATGAGAAATTTAAATAGGACCTTAGTTTGTTGAAACAGATTATTTGATCAGAAACGGGTAGCAGTAAACTTTTTTTTTTGTACATTTTTTTTGGTACATAACGGTAACCTTGCGTTTTGACTTTTGCGTGAAAGATAAATACTATAAGGATTATAATCTAACCAAAAGAAAAGAAAAAAATAAGTGATCGTGAAATGATAAAATACGAAAACAAGCTTTAATTTCACGTTACCAGGAGTCAAGGGGAAGTGAATACTTAAATAGTTACCAATACCATTATATGATTCTTGGTTTTGTGTTATATATATTCTTAATGGGCTTTGTTTTATGGTTCACTTAACATTATAGTCACAACAAAAATATCATATTGGGATTTTCTTCCTGCATCTAAAATAATTTCTTCTACATCTAGTAAGTGTAGTGAAAAGACCAAATTACTCTTCAGTTAAAAATCAAATACATCATCCCTCCCCACACCAATCACCCACGCCAATGACGTCTTCTTCCCCTCCTTGTTGTGTCGCGACACCAGACACCATTGATGCCTCCTTCCCTCCCCTGTTGTGTCATGAGTCTGTCCCTCCCCTCCGTCGTAATCAACCTACATTCTTCCATTCCATCATGCATCCCTACCGTGAATACCCCTTTCCATACATCTTTGTTTTTTACTGCTTTAAACCATACAAATTGACAATCCGTATGGATCATACGGATTGACAATCCATATGGTCCATAAAGATTCACAATCCCTATTTTTCTTAATTTTAAATATTTCTATCTTTAATAATTTTTTATTTAATGTTTAAATTTTGTTATTGATTGACAATCCATATGGTCCATAAAGATTCACAATCTATATTTTTATTACTTTTAAATATTTCTATATTGAATAATTTTTTATTTAAAATTTAATGTTTAAATTTTGTTATTATTTTATTATTTTATAAATAACTATTGTTGTTAATTTTATTTATTTATTTGATTTAATGTTTTTTATTTTAATTTAATAAATAAATAATTTATTTAATAAATTTTTTTATTTAAAAATCAATGTATAAATTGCTTTGTTATTTAATTATTTTTAAATAACTATTTAATACTTTTATATATTTAAAATAGTTATTTTTGAAATATTTAAATAACAAAAATTGCAAATTTTTATAATGTTTATATTTAAAATTTTAGTTAAAAAATATGTAATATTGTATAAGAAAGAATGTTTTTTATTAATATATTTGTATAAATATTAAATATTTAATAGTATTAAATATTTATATAAATAATGTTTCAAAGTTAAAAAAATATAAAAATTAATATCTTCATTTATTTATAAATATTTAAAAGTATTAAAATAGTTATTTATAAAATAATAAAGTAGTTATTTATTAGAAATAAAAAAAAATTGTACTTTGATTTTGATCATATATTTTAGTTTGCTAGAATTAGTTATTTCAACTATAAAAATTTAGTTTAATTAAATATTTATTTATGAATAATTAAATTGTGATTTATAAAATATTTAAAATAAAATTGTAATTTGATTTTGATGATGTATTTTAGTTTGTTAGATTAATCATTTAATGTTAATTTAAATTTTTTATTACATTTGTTAAAATATACTACATTTAATAATACAGTATGGTTTTAGAAGATTTTTTAGTTAATTTGTTAGTTAGGTTTTGAGTAATAGAATGAAAAAATTTTGTTTTCAAATATGAAAGTCAACTATTATTTGAACGATGACATTGCTTGATATTAATGTGAAAATTTTTAGATTATGGTTAGAACCAGATGATTGTATCAGGCTTTAGGTAGAGTTTTACGAAGAACCTTAGGTAGACAGGTTGTTGGTGATAAGGAAGAAGCCCTCAGCGACGAAGGCCGACAGCATCTGTATGTAGACAACACGGGCAACTGCAGTTGTTGCTGAGGATGTTGACCATGTGGATCATGTTGCTGACGAGATTCATAAGCAGCCTCAGGAACCAATTACGGATGATGTGGGTACTAATACAGAGGGTTTTCCAGATGGGTCCCATGATACATCAGTGTTGACATCATATGTTGATCATGTGGCAACAAAAGTTTGGGCAGGAGAGGTAATTATTTGTTTAATTATATCATATTTGAATAAATATTTATCATTTTATTTGAACTAGTTAATTTTAATTATTTGCAGGAACGTACTAAGTTGAAGTGGCTTCTCATGAGAGGAAGGTAGAGAAATTTGGAAGGCATGCACCTAAGATTGAAGGCATAGTGGTTGCTACAGGATTAAGTTCTCTAGTTACATGTTAGTTGAAGACAAGTGACAGAGGACTTTTATCAGCTTTTGCAGAGAGGTGGCACAAGGAAACTAGTAGTTTCCATCATCGATAGGAGAGCTAACTATAACCCTTGATGATGTGGCATCATTTATTACATCCACCCATTACAAGTGCCTTCCATACCTTCGATGCTATTGATGTAGACGAAGCCATGGACTTGTTAGTTGAGTTGCTTGAAGTCAATACACAAGAAGCAAAAGATGAGACTGATCAACGCAAAGGGGCATATGTTCTCCTAGCCTGGCTGCGAGACATTTATTGTAACAAATGTGACGCAAGCAAGAGTGTCACACACATCAGTGTGGTATTCTTAGACGCATATCGTGACCTCAGCCAATCTGGAGTCTATTCATGGGGAGCGGCTGCACTGGTCCATATGTATGACAATCTGAATGTTGCATCCAAGCATACGACAAAACATCTTGCAGGATATATCACTCTGTTACAGGTAATTATAATTATTTTTACCTCTAGTTATTAATTTTATACTTGATATGTACTATTAATTAGAAATTTAATTTGTATTTTTTAATATGTGCAGTGTTGGATCTACGAGAACCCCACAATTGCTTCCATCATTTGACACAATCCATATGTTTTGGTTGTTTAGATGATGATGCACAACACTTCACTGAAGAATTTCTATTTTGATCAGAATGTAATGCATTCACATATTCCCAGTAAGACGGATCATGCTTCGTTCTTTGTTGTTTGGCCATATGTTTCTTTTGAGCACCTTTTGTTTTGACATTTTCAAGAGGAACACACATAGAATTTAGATCAGAGTAGGCAATTTCCCGAAGATTACTCTTTAGAGTCACTTTGCCACATCAATCAAGCTCTTCAAATCGCTTGGATATAGTTTCCATGTCTTCGATTATGCTGACTTCGGGCTCAGATAAACCTTGGTCTAAAAAACTTAGCCTCTGCCAAAACATATGGATTATGTTAAGTGGTATGCTACCAAGAACATATCTAGCCAGATCACATGCACATGAAGACCATAAGTAGTTCTCATTATACATCCATAATGAGAATTGTCAATAACAACATAATTTACAAGCTTAAACTCAGCAGCAATCTGATTTAATGCATACCTTGACACCATGCTAATTAGTCTCTTGTATAAGGTAACCTTAAAAACATGTCCGACCACATGTGTGCTTGTCTCAAAAGATGTCTTAATTTTAGTGTGTTGCAAAGTGATCATGTTGTTCATGGCTTCCCAAACACCAGATAGGTTTATTTTGCAGTAGTCTCTTTAAGGCCCAATGTGCAGACTCAACCTTGCATTTGAAAAACACAAACAATTATTTTGATCCATTGATGTGTTGTTATTAAAACCAATATATATTTACAATTTTCATACTTGTTAGTTGTTGTGTTTCCTAGATGGATCGCCTTATTCGTCTAAGCTTTAACAAATCTCTGCTTGTGGGGGAATCAACCATGTTTGTTTGACATAGTCAACAAACATTGGCCATGGTGAGCAAGCAATTTCAAACTTCATAAGACAATCATCGAACTCTTGCTTAGAAGGACAATCCACCAGACTCCCCCATGCTTCCATGACATAATCCCATGCATTTTTTTTATCTACAAGGATTTTACATTTTGTATTCACATTATTATCAATGTGAAACCAACACAACAAGTTAGCTACCTAAGGGGAAACAATTTTCACTGCATTCATCAATGTTGAATTTCTGTCAGTAACAATAACTTGAGGGATTGCATCACATCTCAGAAAAATATCTTGAAATCGTTCCAGAGCCCAAACAACATTGTTTACACGTTCTCCCTCCAAATAGGCAAATGTAGCTGAAAATGTCACCCTAGTAGGTGTCACACCAACAATGTCAAGTAAAGGTGGCCTGTATCTATTTGTTTTGTAGGTACTATCTATAAGAAATACCAAATTGCAGGTATTGGTTAATTTCCCTGCATCATGATGACTCCAAAATATATCACGTACAACATCTTCATCCTTTAATCTATGTCAATGAATATACTAATCGCATTCAAGAAGCTTTATTAGTTGTTGCATTTCACTATTATTGTCTCTTATAGAAGAACGATATGCATATCTTGCATTATATACTTGCTTCGTAGTTGTACAATTGTTGACATTGTGCTCCTTCAAAGTGAGAAGAATATTCTTTGGTTTGACCATTGACTTTGTCATATCACCAATAATAATCTTCTCATCCTCATTTACTGGAGTAACATATAGATGTCCAACGAATGACTTAGCCAATGCATGATTATGACTCCCACATATTAACTTCACCATCCACCTTTCACCTCCTAACACTGGTTTCACTCGTAGCTTAAAAGGACACCTACATTTTCTACTGTCAGTCACTGTTCGTACTAAATTTTTCTTGTATGCCCTATATTTCTCACTCATCTCACAACCAATTAAAACATATGAGGTCCTTCCTCTCTTTCCAATATATGTGCTAACCTCATTATTACCGTCACAAAACCAATATCATACGCAACAGAGCGAGCCCAATGCAAAACGTCATCATAGGTAGCAAACACCTACAAAAGGGATAATACATGTTTAGTCTTCAAGGGACATTCATTTACTTACTTTAACAAAATACAAAATCATATCAATATCTGAGAAGTATTCAATGCATCAGAACAATCAATATTTTCAAACACAATAGGTTCCTCTCTATTGTCTTAATTCATATTAACTTTTTTTAGACATTATGTTGTCATATATCACTGATCTTCATCCATCTTAACAAAACATTAAAAAAAATTCAATGACAAACTAACAACCCCTAATGACACCATACATAATTCTAATTATTTATAAATAAATCTATTTATTTTAAAAAACTTCCATGTTGAAATTTATTTTAAAATCTTCTACACTAGATAAGTATGTCGATATATCAATAAATATGTTTTTTAACATATACTCACACAATTTTATTATTTTTTTACTGCATATACTAATATATTACATTGAAATTGATAAACATATATATGAAAATTTATATCTAAATTTTCATATTTTATACACTTGCATAATTAGTTAATGTAATAATATTTACACATATTATAAAAAGTATAATTAAATTTATAAAAAAAACATAAAAAATAATTTTTTAAATTTTTTTAAAAAATATTTAGGTTATACGGATTGTCAATCCGTAAGTTTCATACGGATTGTCAATCCATATGTTTATTACAACACAAATCCAACTTGCACATGAAAAAAATTTACCTCCTCCGTCGTTGCACCGCAACACCCACCACAACGACAACCACGTACTGCAAATGACCACTATGACAGTTCACCTCGACCAAACTAGCCATAAGATGGAAGGAGGAGCTTAGCCGAAAGGATATGAGAATGGTGTATAAAGAAAAAAAATCAACAAATGTAGAAGTTAATAGGGATAATTTTGGAATTTTCAAAAAATTGTTGGATGTAGAAGAAATATGTATGGTGTAGGAAGAAAATCCCAATCATGTTTACCATAAGGAACCAAACCACCGAATAAGCCTTACAAGATTCTTTTGTAACTAGTTTTTTTCAAATCAGAGTCTAATCTATCCTTATTGTACTCTTTCCTAAAATCAGGTTCAGTACTTCTCTAGATTTCTTGAGTTACACTTTGCACTTTAGCTTAGAACCCGTAGATTTTCCCTTTCTGGGCTTTCCGTGGACATAAAAAAAGATCACATTTAATTTTGATAGTTATGTTGCAACAAAAGGTACTTGGTACATACAAATATGGTCCTTGGATGGAACCTCATCTTACTATAATATAGAAATCATAAAAGCAACATGCCAGACTCATTTTACAATGAGTATATCCGTAAAGATTTTTCCTTCAAATAATCGTATGTTAGTCTTCTAAAATGTTTCCTTCACTAAATCAGTCCCTCTAACAGTAGTGTATTATTATACGAATGGTTCAAAAATTTCGCCATCCAATGTATTTTTCAAATATACAAAAACAAAATATTAAGTTTACTCTTTATATTCATTACTGTAATTCTATAATCCTACATAATAACAAATATAAATTAAAAGATGAAATTAAACCTAGAAAATAAATTAGAGTGGACCAACATAGTAATTAAACCTAAGAAATATAGTAGTATTTTAAATATTTAAAAGACTAATGTGAGAATATGCAAATCTTTAAAAGACTAATGAGATAATAAATTATCTTTAAAAACACAAGGTTAAAGATTTACTCTTTTATGAATGGTTATCCAATTCTTTCAACAGTTAACAACCTTACCTCTCATTTTAGTGTTACATATCTGACAGAGACCATGACCCATCAAAATTGTACATTTTGGTGCGTGGTGGTCACAGCCAGGTCACAACAGGATGGATACATATAACACACAATTATTGTTCTAAGATCCCAGAAAAGAAATTTTGATGCAGCAGCATACTTAGGAATCCATGGAAAATCAATTTGATTCCACTATATTGAGGGCTTTGCAATAATTCTCCTTCATTATAGATCACTTCTTAAAAAAGAATACACTTTTTTCAAAAGATGAAATTGCAGCATGCACTAAAGGATAGCCCCCCCAATATATGTTAAAACACAGTGAGAGGCTTTAAGAAAGAAATCATCAACCAAAGCCAACTTATTCTGAATCTCATTAAAACCTCTACTTCCCTAATTCCTTGGATTACAAACTAATGAAGGAAAGTTGCTTCTTTTACACCATCTGCAAATTGTTATAGCTATGTTCCATCTTTCCCCTAGAGACATTTCTCACCAAAGCCTGCATTTCTGAATAATGCTTGTTTTATCTCTTCAGGATGAATGCAATCTCTCTGTTCAGCTACCTATTACCATGAATGAATAGAGTAAGTTTGTGTATAGTTTCAAGCATGTAATTAAGATTGAAAGCACTAAAATAGGATAGAAAGTTACAAACCTCAGAACAAGATGCTTCCACTGAAAAGTCATTGAAGCTACTTACAACACATTGCTGAATCTCAAGGCCTATTGCTTCTAAGGTATTCACAGTTGATAGTAGCAATCCAGGCTTTGTGGCACAGCAGATGCTGATCCTGGTGTCCTGGTCTCTCCTCTCAACATCAAACTGCAAATACATTTGTTTAGAAATTGGGTCTATGATTATGCTTTAAGTCAGGAATTTTAGTTTGGTATAGAGTATCTTAGGAGAGTTTCTTACTATTGCTTCATTAGGCTTGAGTTGTTCCCTTGAAATGCCCAAAAGATTTATCTGACTTGTACCCTCTTCCTCTTGCAACTTACCAATCCTTTCCAAAAGCTCTTTCATGTAGTCTATGGTATCCCCAAGAATAGAGGTCCTATCCATCTGTTAAGGTTAAAATTTCTCAAGTTAATAATATTTGTTACACAGCAAATCAAGGAAAAACATTCAAATAATAAAAAGACCAACTTAAGAAATCTAATTTCATTTTTACTGACTGAGACAATACTACCAAGGAATTGTGAGAAACTTTATGTTGGGAATCACCTTGCTGATCTTGGGGACTATTGACCTAAGCATGGAAAGACGATCATTGAGACGCTTTCTTCTCCTCCTTTCTGCCATGAGATTCTTTGAGGGCTGCCCTTCAAGCTTCTTGGACTTGGGTTTTCTCTCTCCATCATCACACATGCCAATCTTGAAGAGTGGAATCTCTCTGTCTTTCTCCTCAACTTTGCACACAACCTTGGTTTCTTCAAAGTTGTTCTTCTTCTTGTTGTTGTTGTCATGAAAGCCAATCTCTGCATCCTCCAATGATGGTGGAAGTGGTGGTGGTGGTGGCGGCTCATCACTCCCAGGGTCAAGCTCTGGCAATGGCATTGTGAACCCATCAGCAGCAAAAGGGTATGCTGCTGATACTTCACTGCTGTAAGGGCTTTCAAATCTTGGAGCTGAAAATGCACCAAATGTTGGGTTCTCAAGAAAAGTGTCAAAACTCCAACAACAGCCATTAGACAATAGCTCACAGAATCCAGTGGACAAAGCATTCCATGAGTCTCTTCTAGGAGCTACCAACTCTTCTAGGAAACCAAGTTGAGAAAGCTCCATAGCTCCCCCTCTCTTCCTTTCTCTGCTGCAGAAGGGAAGTGGAACTGTGACCTAACCAAGCAGTAAAAAATTTTGGAACTTAAAAACGAGTTTAAATAATGGGTGGGAGTAGTTTTTTTTTTTTTTTTCCGAGTCATAGTCGAAAGGTGTATCTTAATCTATTGATAAAAGATTAATATACTGATTTAAGAGAATTTTATATATGATAAAAATTAAATATAAATTTTTCTCTTAAATAAATTTATTCATATTCATGTAAAAAAAATTAAATAATGGGTCAGAGCAGTTGAGTAGGCATATTATTTTTTTTTATCATTAGTTATAAAAATTCCTTTTCATTGTTAAAATTTTTATATTGAAAATTTTAATAAATACCATATGTTAAAGTGTGAGAATTTAGATTCTGGCCTAACTAATTTTGCTCCGGTGCTCCAAAAACTAGTTTAGAAGTGAGAATTGTTGTCTACTTATTATTTTGCTCCAATTTTCTCCACCGTGCTTGATCTTCTGATTTTTTTTGGGATCATGAATACGTACTCTCTCTCTCTGTCTATATATAAGACCTAATTTTATATTTTTTTTAAGATTTAATTTATAATATTGTTAGTGTTAATTATCTTTAAATTAGAAATATATTTTATTAAAAGAGAAAAAATAATATATTAATAAATCATTAAAAGAGAAATTAATAATAAGAATAATTTTAAAAAGAGTTACATAAAATAAATTTATTATTATCAACTAAATTAATCATCTGATGCATTTGATAACTGAATCTTCTATATAAGAAGGAAGGTGATCTTGGTCTATCATAACGGCATGTTTGATGATATCAATTCTAATCATGATAAGTCTTGGCATACGGATCAGGATAGATTAAATTCTCGAAGCTACCCGATCAGGGACTCGACTCAAAGGGTACACAAGTCCCCAGCCTCTAGTAAAAAAGACATCGAGGCTAAAATAAAGTGGATCAGAATAAAATAAATTAGATTAAAACTAATTTGGGTCAGAACAAAATAAATTGGGTTTTAAATAAATTGACTTGGAATTAATTTGGATCTAAATTAAATAAATTGACTTGGAATTAATTTGGATCGGAACTAAATGGGATACAAAAAGAATAACAAATGATGTAAAGGTACTGAAGTATCATAACATGATTATTATCAAAAAGTTTACAAATAAGATAACATAATAATATTAAAGGGAACTATTGACTGACTGCATTTTCCTCTCTCTCTCTCTCTCTTTTTTAAGCTAAAGAAATTATATTATAAATGAACAAAATGATTGAAGCACAAGGTGTGCGATCAATCACACAGTCGTTAAAATGAAGGTGCCACAAGCCTAGAATGAAGGTGTCTCCCCTTAATAAATGTTGAAGTCGAACATTATCAAACTAATTTTAGAGAGAATGTGTATTCAGAATCATAGAAAACAGTAGTTGGCTTAGATTTACAATATATATAACAAGTAACAATAACTGATCCCGGTTTTACATAACCTACAACGTAGGTAACTAAATAACAAAAAGCTAACTTCTAATCACACATCCCTGAATAATAGGAAGTTACTAACAAACTAACAATATAAATAACAAAACAGAAACAGTAAAAGCAACTAATTACAGCATTCCCTCCCTTAAACTATATGTAAATGGCATTTAGTTTACCAGTGAAGCATCAACCATTCCCAACATGATCTTGAGAATTGCAATATCTCAACTCCACAACATTGTCTCTTGTCAAACCTATGAGAAAGTGAATTCTTGTATCAATATGTTTGCTTCTGAAGTGAAAAACTGGATTCTTAGACAACTTTATAATAGAGTTATTGTCACACTGAATCAAAGTACTCTTTTCCTCTTTATGAACAAGTTTCTCTAACACTGTTCTCAGCCAAACACACAACACAAAATGTAGCAACTATGTACTCGGCCTCGGTAGTAGACAATGTCACTACAAGTTGTTTCTTAGAAGACCATGAAATTGCTCTAAAACCAAGAAAACAACACCAGAAATATTTCTCTATCATGCAAATCACCAAAAAAATTATTGTCAGTGTAAGCCACCAAATTTGTGCAACCACATTTTTTTGTAGAAAATTTCAAGCTCAATTGTACCTTTCAAATACTTTAGTAGTCTTTTTGCTGCAAGCCAATGAGATTCAGTTGGACAAGACATGAATCTACTAATAAGACTCACTCTATACACCAAATCAGGTTGA